>NC_088308.1:23132348-23435378 GCF_910592395.1 Lineus longissimus | reverse complement strand
ATAAGTGCAAGTCATAAACTGTCATCTGTGTAGACTTGATAAATGTTTACGATGTAATTGTAAATCAAAACAGCTGTATACTCATTTTGAGGCAAGATGCAATTCACAACAGTGACACAACCTTTAAAAGCAAGCCGATTGCAGTACATGTCCATGTCTAAATCATGCTGATGTTTCAGATGACAGAAATTGTGGAGACTGTTTACCAAATTCTCTTCTTTTCTAGTCTTCCAAACGTTCTTTGTTCGATCTTGATCTGTCAAGGGTTTGTTCGATATGCAGACTGACTTGCTCCCTTTCAACAAGCATGGCCTAAAGGTTGAAGTGGCAATGATCCTTGATAGTTCACGTGGATGATCTGATGAATCTTCAGAACAACATAGTCTCTTATCTGTCTTCTTCCTCTCTCATCTCAGTCTCTTCTAAAGATATTATCCATAAGCATGGTGAGTCTGTCAACTCCTGATGTCTATTGGCTTGTGGTGCATGCCCATTGAAACTATTTCAACTCGTGATATTTCAAAAAGTCTTTTGATTTGAACATCTTTGCATGCAGCTGATAGTGATAAACAATCTTGTTTCAGCCTTGTGAGATGTTGCATGCTCATGAAAGAGAACTCTTTATTCTGATTTTATAAGTTGGAGATAGTTCGAACTTCTGGTCTTCTTTCCTCTATTTTCTCTTTCTCCTCATTTCTTTCTCTTATCAATCCTTAGGTTGCAATTCTCCAGGGTGTCCCAATTAAAAGTCCTCTGAACAATATTGGAGGGCTCTCTTTTTTCCAACAACAGCTTTTATTTCAATTTCCTCAAACTGATGCTGCCTTTCATGCATCATTTATTTGGTAAGAATGAGAATAGCAAACATGAATTCATTTTCAAGAACCAGGTATTAAGCTAATTTTTGCCAAATTTTCACAAATATTGAGGCACAGTGGACTTGCAGTGACCCACTCTTGCAGTGACCCACTCTTGGTCTTTGCTTGATTCCAGCCTGTTCCCAATGATTCGTCTGAGCTAGACATGCACAGCAATACAGAAGTTAAATTTGCATTTCTGAAAGTTTGACTTATGAAGTTATGTTTGCCCTGTCTGGTGAAAATGACATGGTTACACATGACTTTGATGATAATATTCCACAATCTGACATCTGCCAATTCCTGATATTGCCATACATTTGTTAGGTGCATAAGGATGACGATGACCTGATGGATATTAGAATGTCAAAAACAGCTTTGGATCGAATTCGTTATAAAAAACACATCCCAAAACACAGCTGTTTGGGGATCATCAGTAGATAAAGTTGCCAGGAGGCATCGAGGGCCGAGGATAGCCCCTTTGAATGTACAAGCCCATGCACATCTATGCACGATCATTCATCATAGCATGCAATGATCATAAATTATCGATGGTGTTATAAAAATGGTATCTAGGTAACAAGAGTCTCAGGACACTAGCGCTAATGAGATTTGTTAACGCAATTTCTCGGCCAAAGGTGTGACACTCCGTCTTATTCACATTTTGACCAGATCTTATTTCCTACATGTATGTTGTAGTTTGTACACATTCTTTTTCGAAAACATGACAGTACATAGTCACCAGTAACATCCCTTATCGCATGAAAACGCTGTTCACAAGCTTTCCTTAAACCCTGTTAACCATTTTGTCTGGCATGCCTCAGGTCGCTCAGCTCAGAACAGAATTATTAAGTAAAGAATCTGTGAATTTTGCTATGATGGGATGTTGTATGTGACTACTCCAGTGAACAAATTATCTCGTTACACTACATACATGATATATTCTTTATTCTTCAGTTCTGGGCCTCAGTCCCATTGGTAATGGAGTTTCCTCACCTGTCTTGCTTAATGGCCAAACTGCTAAATGTAAATTATCAAAAGTTCCAGAAAATTTCAATTTTTTTATATGTTATTTTTCATAATCATACAATCGTGCCTGTGAATTAGCTTTGAAACTGTGCATGTACTGTACATGTACGTGTACTGCCTTACTTGACTTGTGCCACTCTATGCTTTGAACACTATAAATTATCTATGAACAAGAAGTTTGGCTACTGAACTCTTCTTTCAATGATATTTTGCTCATGCGAAGAAACTTTGCCAACTAAATTGGTGCACTCAAAGACCAGTGTGTTGCAAATCTCAACAGAATTGAGTCAAAATACTCCTCATTCTGCAAGGTTGCTTGCCATATCTATCTTGACCTCTTTCGAAAGAACACTTTACTCATCTCAATTGGTCTATGGGTAGGTTAGTTTTTGCCTTCTCAAAATCCTTCAGAATGGGGTGTCGCACTGGTGACTCACTCATTGCTAAAAAAATTTCACCTGCGAATGATTTTTAAAAAAGGCTCACATTAGAAACTTTTAGAAACATTTAGATTGGTCTACAAAATTGGCAGTGCCACTCGTAAGGTACGTGGCTACAAAAGATAATAGTATTCTTTTCTAAATATCATGGCGATCTTGAAAGCTTGATAAATTTTTAAAAACAGCTTTTTTCTTTCTGACTCTCTGTACTTTTGATGCCCTGTCATTTTGTACCCCAAAGTTTCTTTGTTTTTTCTTTGAGGTAACATTTTATTGGCCGTTTTATTCATTCGGCCCCTGGTGATGTACTGTATGTTGATGAAAGACAGTTTCAATCCCAGTTAACATTCCTGAGTGCAGCTTTTAAATGATAATGAAGCAGCTGTAGTTCTGTCAATGTCATACATATTGTAACCTGCATTACCAAACTCAACATTAATATTCATAGATTTTCAATACTAAGCGGGAGATACTTGTAATGCTAATGCATTGAACATCCTGTTTCTCATCAGGCCATGACCATCATGTCCTGAGACATGTGAAGTCACATGATCAAACTGCTACAATTATGCTCAAAGTCATCAGTGGTCTAAGGTGGAGCTTGATGTGCGAGCCCGGGATGTTTTTTTTATTGTGATAGGACTGACGTGGGACCTTGCACCTGGTTAAATTGCTGGACCAATATTTGTCTTTTTGCCATTAATATTATATGTATCTCATAGATGCATGGTTTCAACAACAGTCCAATGCTCACTTCATAGAATATGTGATGTCACATAGATGTTTATGTCCTGCATGGTTTTCATATGTGGTGGTCTATGTTTTATTTTGCATGAAACGCCTGTGTTCACATCACTTGATCTATTTGGAACTGTGTTGCAGTGCAAGGACAAGGTTGGTAGTGTGTATAGACTCACATGTAATTAACTAGTATATTTGGTTTCTAGATGAGCACATCCCTTATTTTTAACAGCTGGTCGGAGTGGTTCTGGTTTTGGAGAAGAGAACAAGTTTAAAGTAAATGGTTGAAGAGGTTTCAATCATTCAACTACGCTAAAGCCATGTGATTGTATGACAAAATAATTGCTGTCACCCTTAACTACGATTCAGTTGTTGGCCCTCATCTGCGGGTTCCCTGAAGCGCTCTGCAAACAAGTGATTTTAGACGCTGCAACCTGCAATGTAACCATGACAACACCTTAAATAACCAATTAGCAGCCCCTTTCCTATCACATTGTCAATCATCTTGTTGTCATGGCTAAATCTCCTTCTATAGATATGTTTTGTCATTGACATCAGCCAATATGATAGTAAATGGTTCTTAGAACACAGAAATATGATATATGGCTTTGTCTTCAAAACTGAAACCACTCCGCCCTAATCTGCTTGTGTTCTACTTTCTCCTCTTACATGTACTTTCAGCATGCAACCACTAACAACTAATTGATCACCACATTGATTTGATTATTTTCAGGTGGACTGGTCAGTCTGATGCCAGCATATATTAGCTTTCTACAAGACCCAATTTTTAATTACTTAAATCTGCTTTATTCTTGTCTGCAAATACTTGTACTTGTAGTTAGAATTTTTGTAAATTTGTTTACTGACTGGGGTATTTGCCCATTTACGGTCAGCGTGAGTTGTGATAGGCAATACTGCAGATGTTAATCGAGTGCATGTAGTAAGTAAATGTCCAGTTTCAGAGAAAAGGCAATGTCTCCAGTTATGTTGTCAACCACAGATTTGCTTAGGATAGATTCATAGAAACCCTGAGCTTGTCAGTGTGTCGGGTAAAAATGTTTTACTGTCCCTCGTATGCAGTTCTGTTCTGTCCCACTAAAACAATAGATCCATTCTGCTAACTCCAGTTCTAAATAATGACTTAGCTTTGTATAATTTGCTATCGAAGTGTTTATAATTTGCTATGTTCTTGTATTGTAACATTCATCCAACATTATGATTGTACCTATGACTGAGTCTGTGTGACGGACAAGATTATATAAGGTCCTGTTGCGCAGCAAGGGATACATCACTTCTGACTCGATGAGAATAGTATTGCATGCTATGCACAACAGTCAGATTTACCACACTTACCCTAAGGCACCCATGGTAACAGAAAATAAGTGCTGATGCACAATGATCAAACGTTTAACACTTACACACATGGTAACAGAAAACACTTTAGTGGCTGTAAGTGTGCACTTAATTGAGTGAATACAGTAATAATCAAAAGTTCACCAACCAAGATACCAACACTCTTCCACTTGTTATTATGTACACTTCAACTGTACACCCGGTATTACACAAAATTACGCCTAACTTTTGAATTAATTCACATTTATTATCTCTATATACATTATTACAGTAATTTTCACCATATTTTAGTTCATTTTCAAAACAAGCATATTCAAAGTTCTCAAAAAATTCGGTGATAATTCAGTTTGAATATCACACATTCTCGATATTGTGCATATTGAACTTCAAGAAAACATATTTCACCATGTGATGGAGAGTGTCAAATATTGAATAATGAGTAACTGCTTAATTCATTCAAAATATTTGCTCCATGCCAGTTGGTGCAAAATGTAAAATGTATTAACTTAAATGTTCAGCCTTGTTTCATAATGATTATGGACACACTGATACCCTGGGCTCAACATTTCTTCTGAAACTCGTTTTGACTGATGTTGTGTGGTGTCAAACTGCACAATGGTTTTAGCAGTTGCTGTAAATAAGTTGCTTATTCTTGTAAATTACAGCTAGCATTCGGATGATTTGCTTTTAAAATATATTAGTTGTTCTGTTTAACTGGGTTGCTTAGGGAACCCATTTCAGAGCCATGACATTTTGACATGGGTATTTGAAAGTGTGAAAGGAGATTTTAGAGGGCGCAACGACCATGGCAGCAGTAGCCTTACGTAAATTTGAGTCCTGGTGTCTAACTAGTCTAACTTGATAACTGTGGAACTGGGTGGTATTGGTGGTACTTGTATTTTGTATAACAATAAGATCTGGGTTACTCTAGACAGGTTTTCTCAACAGTCGTATATTAAAAAATTAGCGGATATGAAATACTTTGTAAAGAAATACATGAAGGTACCAATCCTCTTCTGTTCTAAAGAAATTGCATTAAAAGAAAAAGATGAAACTTCTAATCTGTTCTAATGTGTTGATCTGCAAGCCTAAATATACAGATGACTCTTCTCTGTCCAAAGCACTGACCTACAATGTTATTATGCACTTATAGTGACATTGGAAACACATAGATCCACTTGGATGGCAAGCTCCGACACATAGGCACAAGATATATATGTCTTCTGACCAAGCATCTCGAAATATTAAACCTCATGCTTGATCTTCATCCTTTTCAGTCTCAAGTAACAACCCACCAACAATCATAGGGCCGAATGCCCCAGTTACAGAGTATGAAAATATACCTGTGGGTAAGTGGATAATTATTGACCAGGGTGGTTGGATGAGAAACTGCTGAAAACAACTAAACAAATTAGTCTTCTCCATTATTTTGAATTTTGAATTCAAGTTAACAAACGTATTGTTTTTAAAGGGAATTACAACTCTGCGATTTCAACAAAGCCATAACATCCCCATGTCAAACTCAATTTTGCAATTTTGCCTCATGTTACCATGTCAATTACTTGATACATGGGCATGACCGAAGACTTAGTCTGGTCAACTACTGAGTATTTTATTCAGAAAGAGCTGACAGTGTATGTCACGACTGTGCTGTTGACAGCACTTTTGACTTTGACTCAGTCTGACTTCAAGCTTTTCCCTAAAATTAAATTTTTTGTCTTCCAGGCAAAGTTCTCTTCACCTTAACTGCCCGTGATAGTGATGATAGTCGAGTGACGTTTTCCACAGATCCCTTAAGCCCTGACACAAATGAGCTGGTAACACTGGTGCAGACAGGCAAATTAACTGCCCAAGTCAAATTGAAAAAGAAGTTAGATAGAGAGGTAAGTTTCTGTTCGATGATAATTGATTTGATCTAGTTTTGATTCTTTCCAATTGGAGTTCTTATCCGCTCTGCTTCATGTTGTGGCCGGACTCTGTGGATGTTTGGTTTGGCCATCACCGCTTATTATATCCTAGTAAAAATATGATTAACACCTGGGATTTAATGGTTTGTTGATCATCTGGGGCGTTAAGAAAGTACAGAAGGGGATATATCAGTCTTTTGAGTTGATATAGTATGAGTGAAAATCACAGCAGAGACACAATCTTAGAGTTCATGCTTTGGAAAAGTGGGAAACTCACTAAAAAATTGACCAGCTTTGTTTGAAGTCACTACCTAGCTGACTATCGCAGAACCGAGCCCAAAAGTCCCTGGTCATTTCTGACTATGTCTTATACTCTTAATCATTTCAGACGAAAGATCAATATGAATTAAAATTCCAAGCCACAGATTCAGCATCAAATAAAGTAAGTATACCTCGAGTCATTTCTAAGATTCTGTCCAAATCTACTCAAGGCATCAGAAAAGTTGATCTATGTGTGAAGATATCACTGGAAAATGCCTAGACGACTGAGCATTGACTTTAAATGGTCTGTGATAGTAAAAGACTTGTCAAATTATCACTTTCTGAAGCAATTGCCCGTTGAAAAGGACTTTGTAACTGATGTATTTCACATCTGAATCAACAAATCATTCAAATTGATATTGCCAGCCTGATTTTCGGAATAGTTTATTACCAATGTGTGAATGAAAGGTATTGAGTTGTCACCAATGACCTGTCACACAAGAAATTGTTCTGGATATCATTGAACATGGAATTCGCATTACGTTTTGACTGGCAAGTAGAGGGGAAATATCAAAAGTGTCAAGTCAGCTTATAGTGTCCGCTTGTGAATAACTGTTTTAGAGGTCTTTTCAAAAATGTTTAGCTTGGTCTCTGATTGTTCTCTTCACCTAAAGTTGAAAATCGAACTGCAGTACCTGGAAGCAATTCCTGTTGACATGGCATGTTCTGGTTGAACTTGGCTACATGCGACCAGGCCAGGAATCAAACCTCAGGGTTTTGTCTGCACAGAGTGGTGATCAGCTAAATGTTGACTCTGTCTGTGCAATTTAGAGAGAAAAAACTGGGTTGGGGCTGTTGAGGATTTCATTTATGTATGGAATGTGATTGATTGGCGCTATTGAGCTTGCATGGCGATATAATCAATATTCACCTCATGCCAAGTATAGCTTGATTGCTGCGCATGGTGTATGAGAACAATGTACGGACCCAAATTTGTACACCCCAACATGGTAGTGCATTTGATTACAAAAAGTGCCCAATGTCTTTTTGCATTACTGCTATAAAAATCAATCCATTTTGGCAAACATCAGATGTCTAGTCATTGTCTCATACTTGTTTTTTTACTGTGAAGCAATGAGTGTGTGGGCAGTTCAAGTGACCATGGCCCTTGAAGTCTGTTGGATGAGTGATCTCCATCGCCGAAAGTGATATCAAACTTCCCTAATTGCCTTATTGCTGATAGCAATTACATTACTGACACACCTTCTTTTGGCCGTGTGCTGGTGGAGCACCTCAAGTAGAGTTTTGAAGTGTGCTCAATATCTTTTACACTTTTCGAAACACCGTGGCTTACAAACGGTGTAGTGATGTTATAGTCAAGATGTGTACATTGGACACCAGGCCTTATGCATGGTACAATTTTCAAGAATACTTGTTCAGGTTGTTGAAATTGTAGGGTTCTTAAAATGATTCGACTAAACACCAAGGTACCATCACTGATGAATATTGGTGGAAGGTAGGAACCTGCTGTCAAATATTATTCATATGCCAAATGTCTCAAGTTGGATGAAAACGACTTGTTTTGATTTCTGGTCACTCTGCTCGTATTGCCGTATGCTGCCTTTCAGTCTTAAATTTGAAACAAAACAAGATTTAGAAAAGAAAACCCTCTCACACTATACAAATTTGAAGCTAAATCCTAATCCCCACTGTCATAGAAGCAGAAAAATCCATTAATGAAGGAATTGTTGATTTCAATCAATCATGACTGCAACGCGAGACTTAAATCGATATGAAGGATATGAGATCTCTCATTAACAAATATAGGTGTGGTCCTCAACATCCAATTCCTGAGAATGGTGGATGGTTTCGATACACAACACCCTATTAGGATGTACATACAACATGTACATTTATCACACTTGCTATGCTTCCAGTTTCATTGTTCTGTGTCTGGGCAAACGGGTTGTGGCGCCATGGCCTTGTTCAAGATGATATGATACCACAAGAATATGAACTCATAAAACCTTGAACAGACTATCAAGTTATACCATGCCATCTAGAAAATCGATTCTGATGTTTATTTTCTGGCTTTAAGTTAATGATGACTGGCTCTCTGCATTGAATTGGAATGCCTGTCATATATCTCCTTAGAAACTGGTTGCCTGCATGCTTTCTTGTTATTGTGTTGTGGACTGAGCGATGTCGTGCATAGAGGAAGATATCCTGCATGTTATCAGAAATAGCGGCTGCTATGCATGTTCATGGAGCTAAAAAGCATTGTCATCGAGAAAAATGTGTTCATCAAACACTCTCCTTAACTCATTTGCCGCTTCAGAGTCATCAAGGACCCTGGGTTTTTAGAAACTTTTTTTAGAAACTTTTTCTGATAATCCAATAGTGTCCAGTTAGGAATTATCCGATCTACAAATGATTGGGGTTACTTGCATGTTATAGTATCTTTGTGTTTACTGTCTACACCATCTTCTTCACCGCATCAGTACGCGTATAACACTGTGAGTATCTCCTGTCAAACAGACCTGCCGACCTTTTCAATTTGAGCATATCTTTTTAAGTTTTTGCACATTGCCTACATTTTACATGAATCAATGACCACAAAGTACAATTTTTTAGAAATTAGCTTTTTCTGCCCAAACCTATTTTGATGTCAAATCAACCAAGTTGTTGCAATAAGGTAGTGCTTCATTCCCATTGTTCAGTTCAGTTGTCATATATGCTTGAAACAGTTATTTGTAGGGAGCTGGTTTCTTTTTCCAGGTTTCAGAGCTTGAGCTTGGAGTTAATACTGGCGGGGGGGGGGGGGGGGGTTAAAGCTAGGAACATCTCTCTCCTCAATAGGTGGCATCAGCTTGTTACATTCATAACAATTATTTGATCACATTATCATGTAATATTATTGTTGTTTTATTTCTTATCCAATACAGGGAAGATACCCAGTGACCATTTAACGCAGGGTGTTTCAAAAATGGCCCCATCATGTAGATGTAGATGTAACAGACTTGTGGTTATCCCCATCATTATTTGAGATGGCCCCTTAATTATACCATGTTTTAAATCTAAGCCGAAGGTTTCAGACCAACCATCCCTCATTATAAACCATTAGCACAACCTTTTGTAATCATTCATGTTGGAATGTGTGCTGTAATTGGGATTATTATTGATCTGTGGTTGCTCTCATAATGTTTATGAAACAATATTATGAAAATCATTGCTAAAACTGGCCAAAGTAGCAGAGTAATTCATGTGGGTGACCCAGCTCGCTGTTGACAAAATATGGGGTTCAGCATAGACTGTATTTTATTGCTACATCTATGCAATACAGCTCAGCTGAAACACTATTAGCTGAGATCTGAGAACAGTGCTTAGTTAAGACTAAGTCATTATCTGTATAAAATAAAACTTTTTTTCTTCCCTTTTACACCTCACAGGTTATCTTGATGCTCTCAGCACCTTTTTTTTTGTTTTCCATTTCAAAATTATTTTGTTGCTGATCTTGTAATGATGTGGGACCAACTATCATGACACAGTGTCGGAATCCAGAGAGCTTTATTGAATTCACAGCTTTCTTCACGTTTTGAACACATCATCACATGTCGCTTTCTTCGACCAATGCTCATGGCATACATACATGTACATATTGATTATCCATGATTATTCTGATACCTGTGAATTGTTCATGATAAGTTTCTCCAACCTGTTTTCTGTGTTGTGTCCGTTCCCAATCAAGTTTAGATTCCAATATTAATTGATATGTTACCACATTTTCCTGTTCTCCTCCAACCTAATCATCACTCTTCACCATTTGTGACATCTCACCTACAATCTCTGGATCTTATCATTTTCAATTGCCTCCAGGATATAAATGGAAATGTAATGCGTTTTAGAATATATCTCCCATCAAACCTGCGTGAATAAATTGCGTCATTTGGACAAAAAGTCACATAAAACTATGAAGGTTATTTCAGTCTATTGTATTATCTCCGAGACCATATATATATATACCAGCATGATTGCCAATTTCCAAACAGCAGGAGTAATGTGGCTGCTTCTGGTGTTTCCAAGATTATCAAGTTTGGACCAAAGAACAGAACTGACATGTTCAATACATTAAAATATTCCTCTAAAGCCTTTTTTCTGGTTTGATAGTTTTTTATTTCTTTCAGCTTTTTTTCATATTCTGACTGTTGTCTTTTTCAGGGTGTCATAAATGTGAATCTGATTGTTTTTGATGTGAATGACAACGCGCCAGAGTTTCAAGGTTCATACGTCAAGGATGTACCAGAGGTAAGCCAGAATAAGCAAATTTTTCCAAGGCAATGATCCTACTTGTAGTGAAAATGATACACTCACTTTTGGAGTCCAGCCAAAACTCAATCAAAGAACTAATTTTTTGGTAAATGGATATGAAGATTAATAGATAGAGGAATCTTTAGTTACGCCTTGGTTTGGCACCAAATGAATATAAGAGAAAATTGGCATTGCTGATAACTGTTTTAATCTTCGGACTTATTTTTCAGAACACTCCTGTTGGCACTGTGATATTTGATGTAACTGCCACAGATAAAGATACAGGAGCTGGTGGGTCAGTCACATACAAACTAGCTGTAAGTTCTTGCATCAGGGGAATCAGTGAAAGAAAAGGCAAAGAGCTAATAACTTTGCTATGGAGCATGCTTTTGATGACGATTTTATATTATAATGCTACGGGCTGCTACAATGCAATGATGTCAGGTAATGCTTTGCCCCGTGCATTGATTTGATGACAAAACCCAAGTCAAAATAAGGAAGAAGCGCCTGTTAGTGTTAGTTTAATGAATAAAATTCAAAAAATTTTCCGGTTAGAATTCCTTTGTGATTGAACTTCTAGAGCTGAATGTCACAACCAGTTATGTCGCAGATTTAAAAAGCATGTTGTCACCAGTCATGCCAGTAGCTCTAGGACAAGCATTACTAATGGAGCTAGTGTTTAGCTAGCTTCCTCTTTCAATGGAATAATATTTGTTATGAAAACAGACAATCTGTTAAACAATTGATCTACCATTAGGCATGGGGATTTTCCTTTTTCAGATGTCCCACAAAACGATGAGTTTGCTCCAATGTTTCAGTCACTGTATTCCCTTTGTTCTCCAGCCATATGAAACCTTTCTTTCTCTTTTAGCCTGGTGAAAGTGATATGTTCACTATCAATGCTGCCTCTGGTGCTGTCAAACTAGCCAAGCCCTTGGACTACGAGACAAAAACGACATACAATATCAAGGTCATTGCCTCGGTAGGTTAAACCCAATGTAATCAGGTGATGGCAGCCTAATCCAATTAAACAGAAAAGACGTAGTCTAGCATGAAAGAGGCATCTCATCTTTTACTCCTCCTGACTGGAGTGTGAGAAGTGCTTTGTACTTATTAAGCACAATATAGAGAACTTACATGTCATTTTCATTTGAGGTTGTATAAAGCACAAGCATTCAAGGAGACATTTTTTATCAATTTTTTCCCCCTTTCGTTGCTTATCAGGATATTACCCCAGCACTAAATGGAACTGTTAACATTAATGGGACGGTGAGTGATTCGGCCTGACAACTGATGCCAACTCTTCTTTCACCCTTTGGGACTGGTTGCCTTCTGAAGAAAAATATATCGGGAAAAACTTTATATATTAAACTCATCAATGTATTCAACATGTTCAGTATTGACCATAACAACTTATGGTATGAGGAAGTGGTCATCCAGAAGTTGGT
The DNA here is from genome assembly GCF_910592395.1 of Lineus longissimus. NCBI lineage: Eukaryota > Metazoa > Nemertea > Pilidiophora > Heteronemertea > Lineidae > Lineus > Lineus longissimus. Next base: position 23,423,034 of record NC_088308.1, on the reverse strand, counting down.
GATGTCAATTGGTTGTGACGATTTCTAGGATACGTATTTGGCAGTAGCCTTGTTTCAGCATTGGTCAGAGAGCTCGGCAATGAAGTTTGATGTGTGAACTCCAGGTTTAATTGACCCGACGTGTCTGAGTGAATACATAGAATAGATACAACATGAGTGAATTGGGTAAAGCTGAACATACCTTAGACCTTTCACAGAGTTGTCCACTTGGGCTGCAGTATTCGCATGAGTGTCACTTTGTCGAGGATATCAAGCTCTCACGTCGTTGTCAACAATCGATATCGTATTGTTATTGTTGTATTGCTCACTATTCAGACTAGCGGTGTGTATCGCTGCATTTCCCAGTTGGCATCGATTCTGACCCAGTGATTCTGTCTTAGCTAGGTATTTTTGGGAGCATTAGGTTCTATTATTGATTATTGTTGTTCTCACTGCTTTGTGACTTTTTGGCCCTGATACAGATACAGTTTCAGTGACTCCATTTTCAATGTGTTGTTATTGTCCTGTGATGGCTGGGGAGTAGTTGAACTTCTCGGAGTTAAGTTGGATAGCTTGAAGATCTAGCATGTTTATCTTGCACCTTGGGCTCCATGTCTGCCCGAAATAGATGTACATGTGTGTACCACAGGCTTTAATTTGGAGTTGTTGGGTGTACCGTTGTAGAAGAGAGGGATGGGGCTTGAAGTCTGAGAAGCCAGTGCAAGGATGTGACTTGCTATTATATGAGTGGATTCAGCAAACCACCACTTGCTAGGGATTTGAGTGTGTGTAGGTACGAGAGGTGTTGTACGTTCTGTTCTCTTCATGGTGCTAGGCTCCACTGCATCACATGTGTGCTTCTTTAGCCAATGAGGTTTGGACTGATCCATCTGCAAAGCTCTGATATGAAAATTTTCAACTCATTCCTCTGACCTTTTTTGAGCACCTATCTCATTAAAATGGAGTTTCTTGATGCTCTATGTCTCCAATCTGTCCCGCTTGATAATTTTGGCTTACATTTGGTACCAGCTCAATGACCTGATCGAAGTTATTGTCTTTGGGCACCTATGGTGCATTTCCTTCTTTTGAACTATGAAGTTTTATTTCATAGCATTGAGGAAGAATTTGTTTACAGTGACTTTTCCAGTGTCGACGTCAACTTTCTTTCCTGATCTAGTGAGTTATGAAATAATATCATTTGAATATGTATTCTTTGATTTCAAGTCAGCTTTGTTTGTTCTAACTGTCACCAGCAGAGTGTAACACGTTAGCCATTTATGAGTGATTTCAGAAATTGAGAGATTTCATATTTCAATCTGATTTTCTGAATGGTCTTTTTCAGGATAGTGATGCATCCAACCCATTATCTACGCCAAGGACGTTGGTTGTGAATGTCAAAGATGTCCAGGATACCGCACCTTTATTCTTGAATCTGCCATATGCTGCTACTATTGTGGAAAACCTTGCCGCGGTAAGAGTAGGGAAATTAGATTGAAATTTTACAAGAAAAGTTGACAGGGGTGATATTTTGGCCTGGTGAGATATTGTAGTGCAGGTCAGTAGGCCACTGTGACTCAGTTATGATCTTCGGGACAGCAGAGTTGCATCTTTCAAGGTGCTTAAGGCTGCTTGCCTCCTATATATATAATATAGCTTCACCGGAAGCAATTTCAATGATCCGTTGTCCTTTTGTTTATTTGCAGGGTTCATCGGTGTTCCAAGTCACAGCCATAGATGGTGACAAACAGGTGCCAAATAAGATCAAATATTCACTAAATGGAGGTGAGTAACAACTCGATCATTTACATGTCTGCTTCCACTGTTTGATTCATCAGTCTGCTATCAAAAATATATAAGGCAAGCTTATATATTTTTGGTGCGATGCATTTCCATCAGCGGCACTGGGCCAAAAAACGAGAATGAAACGTATTGAAAAGTGCATCCTCTTTTCAGATACGTGTTATGACTTAACAATTGGATGCACCGGGTTGTGGGAGGCATGGAATAAAGTCCCAACAAAGTCTCTTATTTTTAAAAATGGTATGATTTTATAGTCCTATATCATTTTAAACTACATGTACATCATTAAGCCTTGTGTGGCCATGACCATGTGTTTAAAGCGTCCTTTACAATTTATCAGATCCGATTTTACCTTGACATCTTTTTCAGCTGGGTCAGAAAAGTTTGACATTGGTATCAAGACTGGCCTGATAACAGTGAAAGTGCCTCCAAATAGAGAAGATAGCAACATATTAGCCAATAATGGTGTCCTTAGTATCAAAGTCAAGGTAAGAGAGCTTGATGGGTTAAAATGCAAATTAAGTGAACCTCCACTGGGAGAGAAATACTTTGCAAAAGGCAAAACAGGTGAAGTCAACTTGATACTTGAGTCACTGCTGAGCATATAATTTGTCAGCTTATTTCCTTTGGTTGGCTTATTAGTGGGTAGGTTGGAATCGAAGCCAGTGGTTATGAACCCGATAAAACTTTACGTCACACCCTTGCTGTGTGGAATGATCAATCCAATGTCGATTTCTTTTGGTGTCAATGTGGAAAGCGCTTCGTTGTCTAACACGCAGGCAGCTCACACAGTGTATTCATAAAGCGCGCAGGTGACTCACACAGTGTATTCATAAAGTAAAACATTCATTTTACAGGCTGAAGAGGTCACAACTAATCCTCAAGGAGTCACGACCGCGGAGACAACAATCCAAATCAAAATCACTGACGTGAATGATGAAACACCAACATTTAATCAGCCGAGTTTCACGGGAAAGATTCTGGAGAATTCCCAGCCAGGGAGTTTAGTCACCTTCATCCCAACAAATACGGAGATGTCAGTCACCGACAAGGATCAAGGGATCAATGCCAAATTCAAACTTGAGGTCAAGAAGGGTGGGAAGGGTTATGGGACATTTGAGGTGGTGCCAACGATTGTTTACGGATCTCAGCAAAACGTTCAGATTAAAGTGAAAAACTCCACAGAATTAGATTTCGAGAAAGTCAAGGAGTTGATATTTGATGTAAGTCGTTAGTTAGTTTCTGGCTCATATGCTCAGTTTCAGCTATTTTGAAATTTGTTAATGTTTTTGTAATGTAATGCAGCCAGATAAAAAAATGTATCCTTGAAATATTCCTATTGGTTTGAAAATGATTTAGTGCATAATGGATGTACATTATCATGTGCCTTAAACTAATGTGATAAACCTTTTGTTTCAAATCATGAAGAATGGTGCTAAATTAGAAAATGCCTTTCAAATGTTTTTCATCTTTGTTGCAGGTCGTTGCCACAGAAACTGACACAACGGAAAAGAGAACCAGCAAGGCTGCTGTGAAGGTCATCATTGAAGATGCCAATGATAATTACCCAGTGTTTGCACAGAAAGTCTATAAAGCCAATATCCCTGAAAACTCTGCCAAGGGAACAAAAGTGATTACAATCACAGTAAGTAGTACATTATTTTGGAATCAATTTGTGTGTTGTTAGGTCTGAGTCTTTGCTTAAGTTAGATTAGAGAGGAACCCCAACTTGCCCTGAGAAACACTAAAGCACGTGATCTGTTTGGCTCTTTGAGATGTTTTGATAGACACAATCTTAGAGGAATGAGAGTTTTGTCTTTTGAGATGTTTTGATAGACACAATCTTAGAGGAATGAGAGTTTTGTCTTCTTTACAGGCGACTGATAAAGACACTGGTGTTTTTGGACAGCTGAAGTATTCATTGAAAGGTGCTCAAGTTGGCAAGTAAGTTCTGAAGAGTGTATCACCCATGTGGCCAATGGATCTAGTCAAAAGATTCATTTACTTTTTAGTCAAATTTATTTTCAAACAATTTTGTTATTTATCCTTGAAAAGCATGTGTTTTCCATTCTGAGGAAAACTAAGCAGTTACGGACTTATGAACTTCCAATACCTAGTGTGAGTGTGGCCTATTACTTGGCTTCAGAATGCTTATTGTTCTTTTCAGTCAACCAATATTGTATGTATTTACACTTCAAACTGTGAAGTCAATTTTCAATTGGTTTAGTTTGTTTCATTTTTTTAAAGTTTTGAAAGCATCAAGTTTTTTATTCAAAACGTTAGAATTGCAGTTTGTTATTGTTGCCTCAAAACTCTTATTCTCTTATTCCCCTTTAATACCCTCACCATTCAATCCCATTGTTACTTTTAACAACATTGATTCTTTATGGAAAAGAGCATGACCAGCAAATATTGTAGGACATCCCATACTTTCAATTATTTCAATGTCATTTTGAATTGCATTGTAGTGGTTTTATTGAAGATTATCGCTACAAAAGGTAACATGTGTTTGTACAGTGTACATGTAGCTTGTTGTGACTTGTGGCATCATAACTGTTCTACGCTATTTGTCATTTTTAATGGGCTGCTGTCTGATCTACATCAGTAGTCACATCAACACGTGTGTTGATTCAGATGTGCACTCGCGACTGGCGGTCATTTGTGTGAAATACGACATTAAAATCTAAAGTTGCATGCCTTTTGTCTTTTGATGTCTGTTCCATGTCAGGCTCTGTGTAAGAGGTGCCAGATTTAACCTGTTTAATACCAGTATAGACAGTACTAAAAGTAAAGTTTGAATCATAACAGGTCCAAATTGCTTGCAACTGAGTTGCAATAACATTGTTGAACCAGCCTAATGCATTGTTGTTTCTCTCTTTGATTGTGTAGACAGAATGTATGGCATGTAATGTTTTTGTCATTGATGTACAAAGTTGTTGTCAGCAATGTACTAACGTCTGTGTCTTCCATGCTGTCAGATGTGCCAGCATTCCATAACTTTGCCCCTCCCCTCGTGACAAAATGTTTGGTTTCTTTTGTCTTCAAAGCACTTTTTCCACAGTCTCTTTTTGTTTCATCTTCCAAATCATATATATCGGGTTTATTACAGATAATCCAAGTTGGGTGACTTTTTCTTATCGCTTTCATTTGCCTGTTACAGATTTGTTGTTAACGAAAACACTGGAGAAATCACAACAAGTAAAGATGCCATAAAGGATAAGACCATACTTGACCGAGAAACAATTAATACGTATTACATCACTTACGAGGCAACAGATGGGGGTAACTCTAAAGCAACCACTATGTTAGAGATCTCGTTGACAGACCAGAATGATAATCCACCCATATTTGTGCGAAATAGCTATGAGGGACATGTAAAGGAAGGAGACACCAAGTTGGAAAGAGAAGTTAAAGTTGAGGTGAGGGGTTATTTTCATTATTTCAGATGGTAAAGTTACATAAGTTTCAGAGGGCAGGAGGAGTCATTTTCTGAAAGGCGATTCAAAGACGCCTGTATGTTTGCCTGGTGGCGTCCATCAATCTTCTGAGAAAATGTTACCTCTGATTTCATTCTTTCATTTCAAGACCAACCTCGTGACATACCTTAATCTGGAGGATGGGCTTGTGTGTGATCGTATTTTATCCTAGTAGAGCTCTGTCACTATGAAGACTGAAAATATGATAATGTCGTACATGTCACAACAGCTCATTCTTTTTATGATTATTGCATTTTGCATTTCCTTTTCAGGCAACTGACCGTGACCTTGGGCCAGTCAATAACAAGGTTGTTTACTCCATAACTGGAGGTGACCCTAAAAACAACTTTACAATAGATCCAAATACTGGTATCATAGGACTGAATGGTCCACTGGATATTGAGAGTATGGACCCAAGCTTGAAGTTCAAGTATAACCTCACAGTCACAGCCACGGACAAGGGCACACCACCACTTAGTAATTCTGTTCATGTGGTGATCACAGTACAGGTAATTTGTGTTTAGTATGAAGTTATGTCTGTGACTAACATTACCTATTCGCTGAATGACCGCCTATCACCAGCTTAACCTACACCATTTCTACCGACTGAGACCATGTCAGGAACTTGAGTTTCATCTAAGATTAAACTTCAGAGGCACTGCATTGATCGCACAATTCTTTTGCTTGGAGTCTTTTTAGAGAGTGGAAAATGTGGACACGGGAAGAGAGTAAAAATACCTGGGCATGCAAGGTGTTAATCATTTCCTTTTAATTCCTTACTTCACAGGATAAAAATGACAACACCCCCTATTTCACTTCATGTCCAAATGCCAGCATCCCAGAGTCAACAAAACCTGGGGCAAAGGTTTCAAGGGTTGAAGCCAAGGATGATGATATGAAGGGCAGTATCAATAGCGAAGTATTGTACAGGATCGACTCAGGTGGCTCGGACAAGTTCCGTGTTGATGGAACGACTGGCCAAGTCACGGTCGAAACTGGTGCCAACCTTGACCGTGATCTCTTTCCAAAGGAATACAATGTAAAGATGTTAGTGATAGATCGTGGCACCCCATCTAGAACTGGTTCCTGCGTTGTTACAATAACCATCACCGATGTAAACAATAAACCACCAATATTCAACCCGACATCTAAACGGATCAAGGTGTTGGAGAATGTTAATGTCGGGCATCTTGTTGATACATTCACTGCTACGGATAGTGACGAAAATGCGGATATTGAGTACAGTATCTTGCTGGATAAGATCACTGCTGAGGACGAGAACGGACAACCTGTCATACCAAGCAAATATAACTTTAAGGTGAGAAACCATAATTTTGTGCATCCAAGAAAACCAAGGAACATGAGATCACTTGCAGCAAGATGGCAACACTAACGAATGGGAAATTTTTATGAAATATCTGCTCTTCCTCCATCTGCAGTAGAATAAGTGCAACTAGGGGTTAAATATATTCGTATTACTATTATACTATTATAGGGTCTGTTCAAGATCGATCCGAAGACTGGTAAGGTAACAGTGGCAAACAAACTGGACCGGGAAGCGGCTGTAGAGATACGATTGGCTATCAAAGCAGTTGATAGGAAGGCACCTGATCCAAACACACAAACTGCTTTAGGTAAATTAACCATTCCAACACAAAGGCAGTGCTATTTCCCAAGTATCCTTCCCACAATGCTTCTCCTTCCCAGAGATTTCCGTGGAAATTACAAAACTTGAATTCAGAGAGGAACTGTATCATGCAACTTCCGAACAAAATGTCTGTTTGTAACCCTTGTTGTTGAATCTCCCGATTAACCTGATCAGGTACTAGTACATGTGGCTGAAACCTGATCTGCATTAAACTGGAGCTATAATTTGGTTGTCGGAATATGCTTGTCATTGTCAGTATCTATTTGAAATCTTGTTTGTTGTCCAGGTGTCCTTGATGTCGTTGTCCAGGACGTCAATGACAACCCACCCATCTTCAAACCTAGCAAAAACTACATCGTTCAGTTGTATGAAAGTGCTGCAACAGGTGCAGAAGTCACAACAGTCCTTGCAATCGACCTCGACCAGTCTACCACAGTCAGATATGAGATAGACCAGGATCAATCTCATACATTCGAATTCAAGAATCCTGGCGTTGGTAAGTCAAAGAATTAGTCATCTCCTCAAACCTATAAATATATGTCTCTTTTCTTCAGTTTGTGCTTTAAGAAGGACTTGGGCCGTAGCTAGAGGGAGAATGCTCCCCCCAAGGACCAGCAAACAATATTTTTTCATGCGAATTTATGTGTTGGCAGTGAAAGCGTTTGTGTTGAAGAATTGTGCAGCTTTGTAATATCCTTTGAATACTACATTCTCTTTTTTATTACAGGAACCATAACATTGAAGAAGACATTGGACAGAGAACAGAATGAATGGCTCAACTTCACCGTGAAGGCAATAGACAGCGGTAAGCCCCCAGAGACAAGCGTTGCTACAGTATCGGTCCATGTCCAAGACATCAACGATAACAGTCCGGTGTTCCTCCCCTTCAAATCTGTGGTAGAGGTCTCTGAAGATGCGAGTGTTGGGCTTGTTATTGCCAATATGTCTGCTGTGGACAAGGACCAAGGAAGCTATGCCAAGATATTCTATACACTGAATGCAGATAAGGAATTCACCATCAATAGTGCAACGGTAAGGATCTTTTTATATCTCCTAATTCCTTTTTATGCGATATGCCTCATGTACATGTAGATGCATGTTAGACTTGCTTAAATTTGGAAGTGCCAGACAGGGCTATTTTGCATAAGATCATACTTTCTTGGGTTTCCTGGCAGAATCTCACAATTGAAGTGTTACAAGTTTGGCATAACTATCAATAGAGTACTTATAGTAAGTTTTGGTACACCACACTCTCTCAACAACTTCTCTCTAGTTTCAGTTGGATGAGACAAATATACCATTACATGTATGTTGTCACCTCAAATGTCTTATTTCCAGGGTGTGGTAACATTGTACAAGAAGCTAGACCGTGAGAGAAAAGATACATACACTTTGACCATCACTGCTGCTGATAACAATAATCAGGCATCAAACGGTGTTGAGCCGAGGACGAAGGAAGAAAGGTTCACTGTAAAGGTGTTGGACGTCAACGATCAAACGCCGACATTTACCAAACCCGTCTACACACACACTGTGCAAGAAACTGCTCCTCTGAACCAAGTCTTTGTGACCTACACTGCTACAGATAAAGACATCGCTGACAATGCAAAGTTAACTTATAGCTTTGATGCAGCTGGGTCAAATGGGACAGCAGTTTTTGCCATTAATGCTGTGACTGGGGGCATCAGTCCAAAGAAACCACTCACAGAGAATATTGGCTGTTATAAACTGAAGGTTGTCGCGACTGACCATGGGAAGACACCGAATTCTGGTTCAACGCTGGTGAATATCTGCATTGAGGATTTGAATAACAATCCACCCAGGATTATTGAACCACCACTGGATAATGCAACATTCTCTGTTGTAGAGGTGAGCTGTCATTTACTTTGATAAAACTACAATGAGGTCGTGGCAAATCAAATTCGAAAGGGGTATTGTACCTGTACCATTTTAGGGCTCATGAAGAGGTCAGTTTTGATACCAGCTCATCAACTTAGTATTTCAAGCAGCATTTTAGATTTGTTTGTATGTTTATTTTCTAGGGCCAAAAACCAAACATCTCAGTGACACAAGTAAAGGCAACTGACCCAGATACGAGTGGTACGATTCGGTTCAAATTCTCCGAGTCTGTAGCTTATTCAAAGCAGTACTGGAAGGAGTTCAACATCGATAGTGTGACAGGGAAAATTATTATGATCACAGAGCCTGATCATGAGAGGATTGATGAGTATTTTGTAAGTTGACCACTTGTTCTTTGAGTATTGGAACATTTTGAAACAATTTGTAAATGTTGATAAATCTATCTGGCAGGTTCTCCCATCTGACGGCGATGTCTAATGGCAAGCATGACGTTTGTGTTCCAGTGATAAGCATCTCAAAATAATTCGCTATGTTTTGTTTTTCAATTTTGCAGCTTCAGGTGATAGCAACAGACGGAGTGCATGAGACACGCCGGGACATCAAAGTGAAGATAGATGACATTGATGACAACCTTCCAATGTTTGATACCTCCAAGATTAAGACCCCATTTGAGATGAGTGTACAAGAGGAAGGAATACCTGCGAATGGAATCGTTGGAACAGTGCCAAGTGCCATTGATCTTGATTCAAATCTGAAGAACAACTCTCTGATTTGTTATTATATTGTTGGTAAGGCTTTAGTTTGCTATCCTGGAGATTTTTCTAGCCATTGGTTCACAATTTGCTGAATTATTGTTTTTTTGAAATTCTAAAATCTTAAAACTTTATCTTGAAATTTCATTGCTGCATAATTGTTCAGAAAGACAGTGTTTCATCCTGTAATATAGTTAGGAGTTGTCATTCACCAAAATATTTAAACAGATGCATGCCTCAAATTATGTCGGCCTTCAAATAACTGTGCTGAAGGCACGATTTAAATATATCCGAAAGATTTACTCAATGTACACGGTCTTCAAACTTAAAGCAATTTTCTAAATTTTCATTTCATTGTGCTGCAGGTGGTGACCCAGACTTCTACTTCCGTCTGAATAGAGAAACACGTGTGTTGACCATTACCAAGAAGATCGACAGAGAATCCAGTTATCTACATGGAACGTCTCATGTCGATCTGGTGATCAAAGCTATGCACATTTGCAGCGGTGAGTTTATTTTCTGACAACAATATTTTAGAGAAGTGCTTCTTTCAATTAAGTACTAATGCTCTGTTTATATACCTGCATCTCTTTATGATTATCGCCGTAAGATCACTGGACAGGGACTCGGTTGCCACTGTCAAATGTAAAGAAATATTGACTTGGAATGTGGTATTGTATCAGGTGATCAGCTACATCAACTCAAGCAGTTATACACGTGTACAAGTGATTGTCAATAATAGGGTATTATCCATGTGAGTGTTCTCTTATTCTGTATTCAGATTCTTATGATCGGGAGAAGGCCAGTACTATTAGAAAAAGGCGTGCCATTACGGTTGTGAATGACCTGAATCGATTCAAACAAGTCTACAACGCCTCAGATAAGTCTTTGCTACCAGTTGTGGTCAATGTTCATGATATCAATGACAACCCGCCAAAATTCAGGATAAAGGACTTCAGTGCAGGTGTTACAAGAGATACACAGGTCTACTCTACTGTCATGAATTTTGCTGTGAGTATTACATTTACAGTTCTTCGATAGTAATATTGTAGTTTGGGTATTCTTGCAGCATTTGGGTAGGCATCAAATTACACAAGTTGATTCCACCAGCATGTACCTCTAGCTGAAGACTAGCAAGTGACAGGTTAAAATACTCATCTGCCTTGGAGGAGGAATATTCCCTGGAGAATAGCACTTTCAAGTGCAGTTCGAATGCTGATGATGAAGACGTTTTTCAAATCATATTCACATGTATACTTTACTTACAGCCTTATGTGATTGACAAAGACATTGGGCCTAACGCAGTCATCACGTACGAGATCAAGGACACCATAAAGATAACACCGCCTGAGCTGAAGGAGCAGATCCGTGCCAGGATTGTGGACTATAAAGTCTTCATCTTAAATCACACAACAGGCATTCTCAAGACGAATATGTTCTTCCAAGACAACATGCAAGGCTACTTTAAGTTTACTGTCATTGCCAAGGATAGTGCTGGACATATGGACTCAGCACATGTGTGGGTAAGTATTAGGATGTGTGTTAGTCTGAGGGTCACAGTAGAGGGCTCGATATTACTATGAATCTTCCTGACAACAAACTCAATCAAGTTGTCATGACAAACTGAGATACGAATGTATACAGTTTAATATTTTTCAGCCTCAGGATTTGGATCTGTGCAATGTAAAGATGTGTCTTTGAATATTCAGTTGGAGAACGCATTCCAGTCAACTTCAATTTCTTGGACCAGATATGACCAGCTGAACTTTGGCCTTTTGTGATAGCATTCGTTAATTAAAATTTTCTTTCTTCAGATCTACATGTTGAATGCTAACCAGCGTCTCAAGGGTGTTTTCCGAGCTGATACCGAGGCTATCGGGAAGATAAAGGATGAATTTGCTGCGTAAGTTTTAAGGACTTATTTGAGATCAACTAATGTTGGCTTGGCCATTGCGTATTTTTCCTTCAGTTGGTGTGATGTTCAACTGAGAAATAGATGCTTTCATCGCTACAAAATCATCTGTCATGAGGTTTCTCTTTCAGGTTTTTGTCAAATATCATCAAGGCCCGCATCAATGTTGATATGATAACCACTCATAAAGATGATGACGGTAAATCGAATGACAAATTGTGAGTATCTCATCTTAGTTTGAAATGTGTCAAAAAAGTCTTCTCTATATCTGAGTGCTCTTAGACTGGAGACAGTGGTCAAAGAGAGATCTTATCAGATATCTTTAGCCTTTGGAGTCACTTTATGAACCTTAATCGAAATCACTGTTTTATGTATCAACTCCTTAATTCAATCAGAGGGTTTGTTTTCTAATTTTATGATGTCAACCTCTGCCCTCCCTAAATACTTGTGATATCAATATTTTATGGTCATATGTTGTGGTTGCTAACAGTAGGTAAGAGCCCATACTAGTGAATAATTCAGTGTGCCTACCATGGTGTGATGCTGATTATTCTCTTTACCAGGACTGACCTGTTTTTCCATGCTGTCAACAATTCCACAGGAGAGATCATGCCTGCTCGAACAGTTCTAGAGTAAGTATAAAGCAGGCTTCTTGGTTTAATATGAGCTAGTCTCAAGAATCTGTCCCGATGTCAACCGAGCACCAGTGTAGTAGTCACAAGAACACATTTTGCTGCTGCCCCATGATTTGTCATGAATAACATTTTGTACTTCAAAAACTTTTGAAAATAGACATATCAAGCACGAAGTCTGTGACTGTTCATACCATGGCTTCTTTTGCATGAGAATGATGTCTCCCAATGGTCAGGATTTACTCATTGATGTTTTCACATAGATGTTTCTTTCCATTTTTAGCCTGATTGACCAGAATTATGACGATCTCATCAAGTTCTTCAATAAATACAACATCATCAAAATTGTGGTAAGTTCAGTCAGGTGACCTATAAGATTCATGGCTGACACTTCGATGACTGAATCAAATAGTGGATTTGTTGTTAGTTCAAAATATCAAAAGATATTCTGTACTTCCCATCCGTCACTCCGCTCAAGTTGAAAGTCAGTTTCTTTTGCCATATAACCGTTTTGCCATCAAAACACTTTGTTCTGCTGAACAATTAATACTTATTCTTGGTACAAGTAATAGATTCCATTTCCTCAAAACTTTTTTGTGTTTCTTTTCAGCTTGCAGTTCCACCAGTCACGGAGAAGGACAGTGTCAAGGACTTTAAGCTGGCACTTGGTCTTGTAGCTATTATACTGGGCATCTTTCTCATTGTGACGTGTTTGATCTGCTTTTGTTGTCGGAGGAAGTAAGTGTCTATTATCATTGTGCTATTAACCTGGATTAAAAACTGCAATCGTTCTAAGCTGGTTTTGTAAAATAAATGGAAACTGTGAGAAAAGAATAGTGTTGTTTGTTTAAACTTGGAAACATGCTGTATTCTATATTTCGTGTTTATCTTCTTTCCAGATACAAGCGGAAGCTGCGAGCTGCAACAGCTATGGCTTTCGGTGAGTTACCTCATTTTAGAATTGTTCTGTCTATAGACCGTTGTCTCTTGACTTGAACCAAGCAAGTTTCAGACAGATTACCATCTGTAACCGCTCCTCTAGAATATCACTATCAGCCTTTAAACAACTTCAGCAGCCTGATCAATGTAAGCAAACATTTCTCAACAGCTAGCAATTTTATCCATTGTATATATCAGCATATAACAGTGATTTTATATTCCTCAAAAACTGACATTTTGCTTCCATTTGGTATCAAGATGGACCAGGAAAACGTGAGCCCTACCTCCCGCCCAAGGACCATCACGACAATGACAAGGCACACCACGATTCACCTTCAAAATATAATCAAGAGTACCCAACTCTGAGTACTCATCTTGATTACCCAACACTCAAAAATGGCCACCCTGGTAACCGCAATAGTATGGCAGAAATAAAAAATGTCCCCCCTGGTGACAGAAATAGTTTTTCAGAACTTAAAAATAACTACCCTGGAAACCGTAACAGTTACCCTGGCAACCAGTACAGTTACCATGACAACAGAAATGAGTACCCTCCTGATTACCAGCCGAGATATCAGGAAAATGATCTGAATAGATATATGAGGGAAGCCAGGGAGAGCAAGCCATCGAGTCGCCCTAGTAGTTACCATAGTGACATGGGAGAATATCCAATGGGTTCAATGCACAGCCATCTTGGCAAAAGCAGTCCCCATAGCAATCATAATCCCCATAGCAACTACAATCGCCAAAGTCCCCATGAGACATTCAATGATGATATGAGCCATTCGACTGGAGAGTACCCTCATCGCTATTCCCCTGATGTCACTGCCCCCTGCAGAAGACCGACATACTCCAACTATGGTTATGATGGTAAAGTCATCAATTATCTGCATGTTGATGTCTCTTTATACTGTGGACAGAAAATGTTGTGAACTCTGTCTCTTCTCATCATTTGTCACTGATCTCGGAGATATTTTTTGTTGTGATTCATGTCTCCTCCCTAAACACTGATAAGTCGACTCTTGTTGTTATTGTGGACGCTTCCATATTGTTATATTTCTTGTCATTGGAAATTCCGTCCTTGAGATTGCTCAATGGTGAGACTCACTTTTGTTGCTGTCTGTCTGTGGTTGATTTTTAATGATGATCAGTTGATTCTAAATTGGACCTGCAAAGCAGAAATCTGATGTTGGATTTCTTTGCCTCTCTGAGAGTTTTATGGCTCTGGAGGAATTCATTCCCATGTCTTAACTAGCTCCGATGATATTTTTACCACTTGTACTAGTTTTATCAGAGAGTTGTGTTGTGAATCTGTTCAATGATAGAAGTAACCATGTCGTTCTCTCTGTTGTCTCAATCAATTGCAGTCAAAGGTTGATCCAAATTTGGATTGGTGAGACTCTGAAAGGTTTCATCTCAATGACTCATAAGTCACATTCATTTGGGTCGAATTGCATCTCTAGAATCTGGCTTTCAGACCTTTGATTAAACCTTAGTGGAGCATTGGAGTGGTACTAACAGCATGTTTGGTTTGTTTCAGATGTGATGTGCACAATCACGGATGTTGTGTCGTTGTACTTTTGGTCTTTCAGGTCTTGACCTCTTGTATCTTTGCGAATCTTCACTCTTTTACATTGCTTTGGAAGATAACCATTTGATGACCTACACATTGAGTTGCATAGAACATTTGGAATGCAACCTGTGGTGGAATGGCAAATGATTCAGCGCAATATGAAGAAATGTTTTTGAACTGACTTCAAACAGCAACCAGTTGATAAGTTTCAACTTGCTTCTCATTCCAGGGTCCAAAGAATCTGGTCTAAATCGCCTCGAGATGCCTGGGACAAATCTCCACACTTATGAGGGGTAAGTGTTTCAGTTCTTAATGTAACCGTAAGAAGGTCTCCTGAAAGATGGTGTCCGAACAAGATGCTGCTTGGAGTTAGTTTTTAAGTAGGATAGGGACTCCTGCCTTGAATTCTTATGTGAATGTGGCAGGAAACATCAGTGCAAGAATTACTTTGTGTATGCTGTGTGCAAAGCCGATGCCTCTGTGAATTATCATCATCTGTATCCTTTTGGAGCTTTTGACGTGAAAAGGAAACACACTGTTTAATGCTTAACCGTGACCTTTTATGTGAAACTTATTTGTAAATGAATTGTTGGTGATTTTTTTGTATCATTTTGCTATTTAGGCGCAGCAGAGCTGATCAAGTGTTTGCATTTGAGCTGAATGAACAGCCTTTTGTTTACTTCAGCTGCGGTGAAAACATAATGCCCATTGCTAATGGAGTCATCATGGATAAGTGGGTTCCAAATTCAGAAATCCATTCCTACTTTCTGTACGCCCTTTTTTCGCAAGAAACTCATCTTGAGGTGGTGTCTACTATGACAGAAAGAAGGGTTATGGGGATATGGGGGCTGAGCTATCAAAGCAAGTGCCATCTAAGGATGAGTTCCTTTAGCATCTTACCAGCTGGGTGGTTGGAGAAGTGTAAATATTTGTGTGGAACTGTCCGTATTAGCCTAGGTATTCTCTGTCATCTCTTCTCAAAATATGGCATATTTAATTTTAAACACATATTTGACACCAACTCCAAAAAAATATTGCTGCCAATTGAAATTGAAATGACCAGAGGTTGCTTTGTTTAAGGGATGTATGTCTGTTGCAAATAAAAGAAAAGGATCAATCTCTGAAGTCGACTCATATTTCTGAATTTGGAACCCCCAAAGAGGCTTTTGAATAAGGTCATTCGTTAAGGATTGCATAAAACATATTTAAAACATTGTTTCCACTTATACAGTACAAGGCAGAGTACATTAAGCATACCCCCTTCCCCGTTAGTATGTGCCCAAAGGTAAACTACTGGAGATTTCTACTAGTCTGTCATCTGCCGTATCTATACTGCATAGTATCATATTCATTATAGTATCATTGGAAAGAAGAGGCAGGTTTTCATTTGCCCTATGAGATCCCTCTCATTTTCAATAATTCTTTCATAATGAAGATTTCAGTGCAATTTGCTGCATATTCCTCAGGTGATGTGCAATAATTTGGAAATTTGCCTCTTCAAATACAAAGATTGTCAGCTCTATCTATGACACATCTTGGTTTTTTGGGCAAAAATATCCTATAAAACTTTTGAAAATTCTGTTCCAGGGGTGTTAGTGAGTAAGTTGAAACTTTTGAGTATTTCCTTCTTATCCATGTTACAAGGTTTAAACTAGGTTGGCCAAACTCATGTGCCTATTGCAGCCCAGTGTCATCATCAGTAGAAATTGTCCTTGTCGTCTTTTCACTGATGACTATAAGCGGCAGATATATTAAGCGCAATATTTTACTACTTTAAAATTTCAATTTACTCACATCCTTGTAATCTTTTCTGAATGTAAGAGTTTTGGTACCTGCTATGGCAGTATAGTTGGACAAATAGAGTTGGAAGATTTTTTCTGAGCCCTTGGCTTTACCATCGTTTGGGTTGATTTAAAGAGAGATTTAGTCCATTTTTACCTGCTTTGTGGATTCCCAAGTATTGCCAAAGTTGTTCTGTTGAGTACTGCGTGAGGTCTTGATCATACCTGTTATTTTTGCTTTGATGTTAGATAGTGATTCCATGGACCAACCTAGCCATCATTGACAATCTTTGACATATAATAGTTAGAAACATAAGTCGGTTCTTTGGTGAAACGTTTCTTTTACTTTTATAAATGCTTTTTACTTCCATTCTTTGGTTTATTTGTAAACAGTTCTTTTGTATTGATTTGCTCTTGATTTTGTTGCTGTAGCCTGTACCACCTGTACACCGTTCTGCGCAGTTATGGCTGATTTATGAGGTGCTGGGTAATAGATTGCATTTTGGAATTCCCAACAGTAGCTTCCTCAATGATAAGACTTCTCCCATTGATTCATGAGATTGAAAACAACTTGTTATAATAGAATGAAACTGTGCTGTTTGATATTGGAAAAGTAGGATTCAGAGGTCTAGGCCTATAGATACATGGAGGTTACTGACTGAGAAAGCTTTGACTGATGAACTAGAAGAGCTGAGAGAACTAGCTCATGTTACTGAGCAATTGGTTTGACTGAGAAGATGATGATAGGTCACAACAGTAACCCTTATGATTGACATTGACCATCCAAGATGACGTCTGAATGTTTGTTGTCATATTCAACCATGTTGGACTGATAATAAAGCTTTTTGTAGGATACATTCACTGGATATAAATAAAAGCAGTATAATCACATATTGCATGAAGCTTTATGTTTTGTTAGTCTGATTAAAACTTAGGTTCCATTAATTTCATTTCTTAGTAACCACCACCCACCCATGGATCATGCCACTAGATTTTAGGGTAAATCTTGGCTGTTTCTGCATCCAATGTTGTCAAAAGAAAATTGCACTGATTGTCAAAATTGGAGGTACACGTATGCCATTCTTAACTGAAAATAACTTGAAATGTTCTGTTTTACTCACTGCATGAGTGTATTGTGAGTCTTTGTTGTTTCATTGTAGACAGGGTGCCCTCTCAACAGAGGTGCCTACAGCAGACACCTCTATTAATAGGACAATTAGTGGTTCACTACAAACAGACAGAACTTGAGCAAATGTTGTCCTCTCTCACAGTTATAAGTATCTTTGTCACAGGTTCCTATACTCTACCGATGTTACCTTGTTCTCATCCACTATTCGGTTTGATAACATATGTCGTATTCATGGCCTGTTGATTCATTATGTAATATAGCATAGTGTAACTTCCTGACATTTTGGGAATCAGATATCATGTTGTGGTTTGTTGTATCTTTCAAATATCCGTTGTCTCTAAGAATTTGTTCAAGATCTTCATTCAAAAGACAAGTTTGTTCTTGTTTGATGATGTTTTCAAGTTTGAATCAGAAAAGAAGAGAAGCTTGTTGTGACCTAATAACTTGTGGAATGAAGAGTTTGAAGATGCAAGTGTTGGTCTGTATTCTGCATCAACATAAGAAGCCCCATCAGTGCTTTTCACGACAACACTGTACATGTTGCGCCGCACATTCTTACTTCATGCGCCAAGACAGTATCTTAGATCAAATCTGCTGGTAGGAGGTCTTTCAGAAAAGTTTTGTTTTTCATGCAGTTAAATCATGCAGAGAATAAATATGTTGATTACCTTTTTTAACCTGTGATATTTGTCTTTCAGATCAAATCCAATCTGGTTGGAGACTTACCAAAATAATTGGGCAAAAGAAGAAGACCAGGACAGGTAAGACTCAAAATTGCATGAATATTCAATTTCTGCACAGTGTATGGTGCTGCAGTTGAAAGAGACTGACAGATGTCCTGTATTGAAGTGAGGTTTATTTATATATTGACCACGAAAAGGTGCCAGTTTTTTTCTAAATTTCCAAGTAGAAATCAGTTTGCAAGATTTGAGTTTTAATTCACTGTTTGTCTGTTGATCCTTTGAAGATTTAAAAAAACCAATTTCTCCTCATACCTTTCCTGTCCTTTTTCCTTCCCCAGCGTGAGTCTTGATAGCTGTATATTCATAAAAAATGAGCCAAAGAGGTGAGAGGAAGTCTCACAATTCATGCCTTGCTCATTGGGAAAATGTCATGTCTAGCCTTTTTTGCATTTTTTTAAATGTTAGTGTTTTTTTAAAGAATTATTTGAGTGAACCAGGGAGATTTCAGAACAAAACTGGCCTCAAGCTTTTTCTGGTGATTTATCATTTGCTTTACCTTCTATCTTACAAATTCCTTCTAGTTTTTTCCTCTTTTCAAAGTACACTTTTTCTACGTGTATGTCTCGTTTGCATTATTTTCAGTGTGTGCAGTACTCTCAGTACTGGAATAAGCAGCACCAGACCTCTGAGTAGGAAAAGGAGGATAGTGTACACTTATACTGAGGGGTGAGGGTCAGAGAATGAAGACGAAGTTCTGTTTGTTGGTCATTCAGTGTTTGAATGTTTCATGTTACTGTTCTGATATTAAATTGTTTGTTTTGTTTTTGATTTGAATATGTTTGCATTACATTTATGTGCATGAGGTTTTTAGAATTTCATTGAACTTTTACTAATCATCTATGATGATTGTTTGCCAAATTATCTTGCGACAAGTAGAAGCTCAATTTCCGAGTGAGGGAAATAGTCAGCTCTTATCTGGTTATCTTGTCAACTAATCTCATTTTCATTTTCAGCCACAAAATCTTTGTTCAGATTGTGCAGGATTATAGGAGAGACTTGGATATTGTAGTTTTACTTCTGCCATTAAGATAATTCTTATTGTGGACTTATTAACCTATACATGTAATTGGCAGACAGCCATTTTGCTTCAACCCACCCTGTCATCCTTTGGCTTTCGTTACCAACTCTTTATCAGGGGACTACATGTACCATGGCTGACTAAAAAATGTTCAGTGAAACTTTTTTCGGTGCAGGTATCACTTCAAATTGTAAAGTCACTCAATTCATGGGAAGCCAGGCAATCTTTCCTCTTCTTCTATGCTACATTTACATCTATCTCTGTCCTTGCTTATTCCAGCGCTGTGAAACACCATGTGGTCGAAAACCATCATGTACGGGAACATCACCATGATAATCACATTGTAAAGGAACATCAGTCAATGCTAGAGACTCGCCCATATGTAATTCCCCATGCTCCTGAAGAGCACCATGTTGTCAAAGGAAAAGTCAATGTCGTAAAAGAGCACCATCCGTCCTTGGAGATAAATCACATCAAAGAACACCATCCAGTCACAGACACCCGTGTTATAAGGGAGCACCATACTCGGCCTCCTCCATTGAGGACCCCTCCGGTCATAAAGCTCCACCATGCTGAGGAGACGAACCCAATCGAGGAGACCCACCATGTGAGGGATACACACCGATTCATAGATCACTCACATCCTCGACCTCTAAATATCACAGGGACACATGCAGACGCATACTCCAGTGTCAAGACCCACCATACCATGCACCACCCTGTGGAGAATGACTATGCAGAAATAAACCACCTTTTTACGAAGGACTATCATGATATTACTGATGCTGCCAATAGGTGAGACTTGCATGAGGTCAACAATTCAAACAGCTCAGGAATGTTACCCGTCCACCTCACTTGACGACCTTGTGACACACTCATTTTACCAATCGAAAGTGTTGCACTGCCAAGCTTATCTGTGAAGAAGATTGTCTTCCCCTCTTGTAGTTTGACTTCTATCTGTCTATCTCTTTCTCCTCTATCTCTCATTCTCCACTTTCCAGCAATCACATTTCAGTTGCATCTTCTATCGATGAGGACTACCAGTGTAGCATCCCTAGGTGAGGCTTCAGTTCGGTGGCAGTCATCATGGAGACCTACTGGTACCAAGATTTTGTGATTTAATCTGCTGTCATGATCAATACCACTATTGTCTGGCACTTGGAATGGATGAAATGATGTTGGTTGTGTGTTGTCAATCCTCCCTGTTGAAGGCTTTTGATGGATCTTACTTCTGTCTTGGACTGCATTGCTAAAGGACTGACATCCAGTGCTGTTTGCTGTTGTCTGTTGTACAGTACGGCTCACCACAAATATTTCATCATCACCGATGACAGATCTACATTGCTCTGTTCACTTTTTCATGCACTTTTTGTCTTCATTTCATAGGCCAGTGCCAACTGCCCCTTATTCATTCCCTACTTGGACTGCTTTTAGTAGGTGAGTGGACCCTGCATCACCCTTCTGTCTTTCAGTTTAGTGCCAATGCACTTCCTCAAGTCCCATGATTGTCAACAAGGATATTTCAAAATTAAAGTGGGCATATTTTATCATCTCAGTTGATTTTGGTGTTCTTTTGTTGGCCAGTATGTTAGAAAACTATACTTTTAAAATTTTTCCATTCTTCACTTTCATGTCATGAAACTGCCATTATTATAATTAACATCAAGTTTTCACACAATGTTTACGCCACTGATTAATTGATGGGCTAATGCAAAATATCTATACCATTGAGCATTCCTTCTGTTTTACTAACTTCCAACTGCCCTTTATTTCAGCGATGAACATTGCACCCTTTACAGGCCTTCATCTCCGAGGTTAGCTTTCAGAATATAGATACAACTCCTTCATTGGGATTTGCATGCATTCTTCTCGTCTTGTTTTTATGAGAACATATTTTCAGGATGCTGACTGGTCTGTTCGGATTTGTGTTCATTCGTTACTTAATTTTGTGTGGTTATTGGACAAAGTTCTTGGCAAGGTGAAATTTGGTGCTCTGATGATTTGATAGAAGGTTCTCTCACTATATGATATTTCTGGAGGTGTTTCTTTTATACTTTACCATTTCTTTTTCTTTGATTGACTTCAGCCTTCATTGCATTTTCTCTCTGGTCTGCTTTTCCTCTGTCGTCATTGACATGTCTTTTACACTTTCTTTCAGAACTGATATCTTTCGCGACTGTTTACCAGATTGTAAAACTCAATCTTACTGCACCAGGTGAGGTTCACTGTCTTGATGCAAGAACTTTTCAGTCTTGGTGTCTGACGTTGTGACTGTGCGTCAGTAACTTCTGCAGCATCTTTCGATTCTTTTCACAAATAATTTTGCGGGAGATGCGAGTTAGCTGAGGTTTTCAAATTGTCTCAGACTGACTTTAAAAGCCTTTCTTTTTTCTTGTGGCTAGTATTACAATCTTATTAATGCTATAACGAACTTAAAAGACCAAACGTATGCTGTCATCATATCACTTATTCTATCACTTCTGTCCATCTAAGGCAAGGACGGTGTTCTCTGGCTGATATCATGGAACCAAATGACAGAACACACTGTTTGCCAAATTGTGGCACCTATGATATTTGTAGAAGGTGAGGTCAAAATGATATGTAGATCTATTAATATTATAAAAATGATAAAGATAAGATATTTCATAAATAACGATTCATTGTGAATATTCTGTGGTTCAGGGTGTGTCATGTGACATATACACAAAAATGCTGTATCTGAATTAATCTTTACTGGAGAACAGTTAATTCATAACAACTGGATGAAATTGAACATTGATTAAATCATTAAAGATTACCATTATTTATCACTTTATGATTGGTTTTTGATATAAGCTTGCCATAATTTTCAGGCTGGGACGTTGTTCTTTGGCCGATATAAGCCTTGATAGGTGAGCTTGAACATGGCTTTTATATATTCTGAAAAATAAATTAAAATCTTTCCTACAAAAACTAGTTGATTCTGAAATCATTTTCAAATATTAAAAAAAAAAGGAGATATTTTGAGATATATAAAAATGTAGCCCCCAGAGAGATTTGAACTCTCGACCCCTGGTTTACAAGACCAGTGCTCTAACCCCTGAGCTATGGAGGCCTGTGATGTTTGGAGTTGGTTAGTTTATACTTGCAATACTTGCCAATCAATAGTGACCAGATGTGACATAAAACACAATAATCCCTATTGATTGGTCTCTCAATAGGCCAGGCCTCAATTATTGTCAGTAGTTGAATACCAGCAAAAGGCCTCAATTCATAATGGTATTATTCCTAGGCCCAATATGGATAGTAAAACACTTTCTCGTGCCCTCAACCAAGTCACTTAATACCAAATATCAAGAAAGGTTTTGGATTGGCCTTAATCAAGACTATCATGGCAAGACTCCAAACTTCACAAGTCGGATCATGCACTCCTGCCACTCGCTTATGACCTTGAGCAAAGTCAGTGTTTTAAATTGATTTTATTCCCTGTTAATATCTTGTTTTCAGACAGTTGGTTTGTGCCCCTAATTGTCAAACTACCAGTATATGTAGTAGGTGAGCTTATATATTTGAAACTTTGATGATGAAGTTCATTTATGGCCATTTTTTAGTATGAAAAATGCATGATGATTTAAGGGTTTAGCATTTGACCTTTCATTCTTTGAGCTTGGGAGATCATCGGCAAGGCTCATCACACTTGGAGGAGGCATACTCCCTGAAAAATAACACCTACAAGTGGAGAGAGAATGCTGAAGGAGAAGAAAATGAGCAATCATAATTCCTTCTTTCCTCTGAGTGTTTCTAAGTGGTAATAAGTTTTGGGTGAGGATTTTCCTGGAAGTTGTTCTTATGGAGTATTGATGATATTTTGGTGGTTTATATTTGAGTCTCTGTTAGTGCAGCTTACCTGCCGAGTTTTCAATTGTAATGACTGCTAAACCATGGACCTAAACAAATGGTGTAACAATGTACACATAATAGCAAGCATAAAGTGCTACCAGTAATTGCACGGCTCCTCCATTGGAGTCACAAGCACAGAACTTAACAACCCAGCCTTTCCGCTAGTCTGCTCTAACTCTGTGCCTTACTGCAACTCTTCACTCACCTAATTTTTCAGAAATGGCAGATGTTCTCTTTTTGATGGTAGCCCTGCCTTGCCTCCAGGAGGGTGAGATTCTTCTCTTCTTTCTTACTTTGTATCTACTCTTTTCATCAGTTTGTCATTGATTCAACTGATGATCCTCAATTGAAGGAGCACTTCTTTCATCTGAGTTGTCGAGGATCCTGGCTTTCTCATCGATGCTGATAGCAGGTTTTTGTGTGTAATGTTGACCATAAAGTTGGGTGTGGTGTCATCATAAGAACAAAGGAGGACAAAGGAGGCAGTTGCAGCAGCATGAGAAGCTTTATTGATGAAGACACTTACACAGGATTCAGGACTTTTCTCCATTGTCAACTAACTTCACAATTTCAGGCTCTATGTTAACTGATATCAAAAATAGGGTGCCGAGTAATAATAATGCTTACATGTATCTTTTCTCAACAATTCTTTTCTGTTTAAGGACAGGGGTTATCAGAATATAATAGTTAACTGTTCTGTACTGATTCTGTAGACCAAATTTGCCTGTGACACATGGTTTCCAAATTTAGTTTCAGAAGGAAATACCTTGACCTATGAACTTGTGGTAAATGCATTTTCCCATACAGGAAATGGTTTCTATGCTGCATGCTTATAGTCTTTATCTGAAAAACTGCAGTATACACGCGCTGTCACCAAAGGCTATCTTTCAATTATGTACAGTACTAATTCAGCCCTGTAGTGGAAATAAGTGTCTTTTTCATCACTTGCAAATTTTTGGGTTGTCTGTGTGTGCTATCTTGACAAAGTTTATGTCAGTTTGCAGAATTGGTGGATGACCGTGCCTTCTTGGATCTGGATGGCAATTTGGCCAAAAAATCTGTTGTCATGACTTTTGATTGCGTTTACAGAATCTGGCATGGGGTGATTCGATCGTTTTGCTTTTATAGTTGATTTTTGGCAAGAAAGCATCTCATCTGAAGTTTTCATTAGACTTTCTTAGCCTTTCTGTTGTATCAAAGATTTTGTGAAATTTGTTCTGTTATTAGTGATCCTTTCCATGATTTCCTCAGAAGGGAATATGGGTGTTTTAAGCTAAAGTTGTAAACAAAAACAAGCCGGGACACTAGATTGATCAAATTCAAATAGTCATTATGTGACCATCGTTCAAATGGTCCAATGGAAATCAGGGAAAAGATCACCTTACGGGTTACATGGGAGCAGCAACTTCTAAAGAGTAAATTCATTTGTAACTTACCAGCAAAGACCTCATCCTCAGATTTTAGTAAAATTTTCTCACTTTCAGAACTAAGCCCATCAATGACAGGTGAGGTAGCAAATGTTTATTTCTGCTGGTATTGCTACTATAGCAAAAAAGCGCATGTTCATCACACCAACATCATCATTCTCATCGTGCACCAGGGTGCAGCACTTGCTAAATAGATCTCATGGGAAATTATACTCGAGTGTCCATCCCAATCTCATAATTCAAAACACCTTAATATCTAGTATTGTTTTCTATGCATTTTACACTGCAGTAGCGTATTTTGCAAGGTGTCTCAACCATTACCGCTTGGGTTGGTACAAAGTATGGAAGCGGTCAAAAACCAGTTAAAATTACATTTCATTGCTTGGTTAGAGGTATTAGTCCTGATATCTCAGACTAAATTTTTCACCATGATTTCCATGAGCTCTTGCTTGGTTTTCTATGCACATAATTATCAGCTGCTTATTCTAGTGTGTCTATCTAAAGCCTGTGATTCTAAAATAATATTCATTTCCTTTCTTTCATCCTCTGGTCTCTTTCGACTCCTTATTCTGGGGAGAGGCAGTAAGAGCAACATGACAGTCAATGTGATGTCTTTGCGATACTTAAAAGATACGGAGAGTGCTCAGAGATTGAATGTATGAAAGTCTGCTGTTCTACTGACTGAGCCTCTGCTCAAGATTGATGATGTGGTGTTGATGAACAAACATGCTGTAATCTGACTGCAGAGATATGGTATCTTATAATAATTTTAAAACAATCTGGTTTGCAGGGAATTAAAATTCGTACTTAGAGCTACTTAGAGCAACTTTCCGCAGTTTAAAGTATTCTTAGATTGGCTAATTGCAATTCTGAACTAGCTCAAGGTTGCCTTTCGTTCCTACGAGGCCAATTGCTCCAGCTTAAATGCTAATCTTGAAAATGCTATAAGAAATTTCCTTAAAACATCAATTTTCTTGGGTGCATATCTTGAACATTTTCCAAAATCTGGAGCTTGTGTGGGAGATGAAGCTGATTCTCAGCCTGTGGCTCTAACCTTTTTCTTGTCTGGTGGTAGCTTTTATTAACACTCGGATCTTTTCAAACCTGCAATAAAAGGTCAATTTCCCATCATGTAATCTGTATTGGAATATGCCCCTCCCCATCCACAGTATAAAACCTATTTTGTTGTGACTTGGTTTTTGAGGGAAAATAGAGCAGTTCATAAAACCTTGTTCAAGAGATAATCATAATAACTCCAGCCATTTCAATTTAAATGTCGCCACTAACAAGGGTTTGTCTATTGATTCCAGCATTTGCCTGAATGTTTTTTTGTTTATATAGTCTCATATGACTCAAATGCTCTTCAAGGAAAATATCTTCTCTTCCAAACAAACTTTTTTTTATCATTTCAGTAAAAACTCTCTTGATGATAATGTGATCGAGCCATCTGCAACAAAAACTTATGACGAACAAGAAATAACTTTGGATCTCTTCAACGATGAATACGATGGATTTAACAAGGTGCCAGAATTACGAAATGATGGCGACACAGTCTTAGCCGCTGCTATTAAAGAACATGAACATGCAAAAAATCGAAGAAACAATGATTTAAATCAGGACTATAGAAAACCGGATATGAACAGTAAAAGTCCTGTCGTAAACGGGTACACGAATTTTGCATTGGAGCCTGATTCAGCGCAGAATAATAATATTGGTTTAGAAACCACTGATATATAATGGTGCTTATAATTTCTGTTCCACCACCATTTTCACGACGTCAGTATTTTTCTTGGAGCTTTTTGTACTGCCAATATGAAGTGTTGACACAAAAACTAAATTACCACAGTGTAGAATAAATATTAGGGTAACATTTGGAAGCTGTGTGCGTAGGTCAAACAAGCTTCGAACAATAATTGACACAAAAGTTTTTCCACATTTTGAATTGTGCTGAAGCTAGAGAGACATCAAAATGATCTGAAGAAAATCACCACCTATTGTGAATTAGTGTCATGTGTGGTAATGATGAGGTTTGAAGTTGTGTGAATGAACACTTTGTGTCATTGGAGGGAAATTCTCATAAGGGACTTAAGTTTCTCACGATTGGATGACCTCACGTTAACAGGTCAAGGTCGCAATTTTAAGGTCAAGGACGTTCCTTCAAGGTTTAATGACTTTTAGTGCCTACATGTTTGTTTAAATGTGTGATGAAGTTAAGTTTAAAATATTTGTGGGTGGTTTTGTTTAACAAGACAAAATTAGCAGGAAACATGCAGACACCTCTGGGCATTTTGAGCAGAATAGGTGGGATAAATATTGCCACACCGGTTATCAGTGCCACATGGTCATAATGAATCGCGTCCTTTCGTCATGGAACATTTTCTTCTAATTGCTGAAGTTATTCTTTCATGTTGTACGTATTCACAGTATCATCCATCCTTTGAGAGTGTGCTATCATTTAATGATACTATTTGTAAGAAATCCATCCCAATTTTGAATATTCTAAAATATTGTTTGATACATTGCAACATTTGGTCAATGAGAGTAGAATTAACTGCCTCTTTTGCATGTTTATGATGTTATAGCCCATAATCAATGGCTACTTTTGATAGCTCTGAAATCAAAATATACCACGAGTCACTACCTCTTTTTGATAGCTTACCAAAACAATGTTTGTTTCAGAGGGAGTATGTGTAGGCCTATGAGAGGCAAAGGGGGAGTGACAAGGACATGCTGACTGGCCTAGCCTACCCTCTATCTCTGAAAGGGTTTCCTGCCGGACCGTCCTTCTAACTTAGCTGTATATATATATATATCATTAAATGTCGAGGTTGCTTTGGTACTACTAACCAGAACCTTTTAGATTTCTAGGTTCTCAACTATAACTGTGAAACAATTTTGGGATCTTCCCTTTTGATGTCCTAAAGATGTTATGGCTTCTAGAAGTGGTAGCGATAATTACAACGAAATCTGTGCCTCAGGTCCGGTATTTCAATGTGAAAGAATTGGCTAGCATGGCTAATACTTTACTGATGTTACCAGTTTCATAATATTGTAAGACATGAATGATCCATAAAAGTGTAAGACATGAATGATCCATAAAAGTGTATCTTAAAGAAAGTAAAGGCCTTGTCCGTGCATTCAAAGTCACTAACCAGGCATTAGTGGACTATGTTGAAGTCACTATTTAACTTGGCATTAGTGCTATTATGGCAATGCCTTCTTTAGTCAAGTCCAGTAGCCTTTAACTAGAATGAATGCAATACCAGTTGTTGTCTAGAAAAACTTGGGGCTGATTTAGAGATGACATGGGACCTTCTGATTCTATTTATTCCGCATCTCACCATGACATGACTATCTATCTCTTAGATGTTCTATTTATTCTCTGCTTTATTGTTTATTTCTCAATATGTTGATACGTTCATGATCAATCTCAAACATTCCATGTTCATTAAAATGGTCCACTAGAAGTATTTTTATTTATTTACTTGATTGAAATAAAAAGAATTTTTTTCAAATGATGTTCCCTTTTGAGGGTACACCCTTTCATTCCAGGGATATATTATCTGTTTTAGATTCTACTGAATATACTAAAATACAAAATTGTGTCTACAGACAACAATGAGAGAGCATGCTGTCCTTATTCTGTAACCTTAGAATCTCTTCTACTGCATTAACAACTTCAACTTTTTCCATGATCTCCAGAATCTCACGAGAAAGCTTTCTTTGTTGAATATCGTTATTTGACTCCCAAAAAATGTAGCGATGTTCATCTGTATATATTTTACTGTAGTGTATGGCTTACTTTTGATCTGAGAATTGATGCAAGCTTCTGCAATGGCTTTGTTATTGACACTTCATATTTTACAAAGCTGCTGTATATTGTCAATAATTCTTTAAACATAAATAAACTGGAGCATGACACCAAAAATATTTTTTGAGAATATTAATATTTGTGAAAATGGTTGGGTTGACATGTACGAGGTCCTTATTTGTGTTCATTGTTATTTTAGGGGAGGGAGTGTCTTAGCTGATTAAAAAGGGTTTTTTGCCCAGTTTAATGTCATTGTCATATTCTTTCGTCACCTTGCTGGCCAGCCAGTTCAAGTCTGGGGCTGTCTGAAGAATAATACAACCCAGATAATATATAAACTGGTACTTTTCAACAACTTGACTCCTTGGAGAACTACCTCGTGTTCCAAACTTGAATGTCCATCTATTGTTGATGTAAGCATTCTCTGTTTGTCTCCCAAACGTCTGTCCATCTACATACATTGCATCCTTTGAAGCACAAATGTTGTGTTGCTGTCTGCATGAAGTCTTAAGTTTTACTGGTGTATCATTTTGAGCTTAGTTTCTCACCGATTAAAAGATACCTTAACTTGGTATGAACTTCAATAAGTGGATGCTGCTTGTTACATTGTATAATCAAAACTTGCGGTAGGGACCTGCATTCTGTTCAAGGTTAGGTGAATTACAGATACTGTAGTTGTAGATTTATCTCTGCCTCAGACAGGAAACTATTTTTGTATGAACTGGAGCTGACCAACACTTTTATAACATAATAATGCATTTGAATCTTCATTTTTCCAAGTTCTTTACTTGGTCTTTGTTCACACTGATACTATTATGTTTGTAAATATTGAATGTGAATTGATAAGTGAGTATATAGTTGTAAACCTTATTTATAATTAATTGAAAATTTGTTCTATTTTGAATATCATCACAATGATTTTGTGCCTCAAGCATATACCAGCATATTTTTGCAAACCGTGCATGTCAAATTGCCCAGTCACACCACAATGATTTCATTGACAGAAAGAGATGTAGGCCTATTTCTAATACTAATAGACTCATTTTGAATCAAGGGGAGGGGCTGAGTGGGAAAGCATGCATATGTTCTGGTGACATCAGTGTGGTTGGTCTGTGGCAATTTATATAATTTTGGTAGACTCTAATTTCTTGAGTTTAGTTTAAGGTATTTAATTCAGAGCTCAATATTCGATCACATTCCATCTTATTTTAAATGTTTGTATTTTGTGATCAACCAGTGGAACAAGGTAGAGTTCGGAGAGAGAGACTACTGTAAATGTGGAAATATTTTAACATTTTATAATACAGATAATTGTAAAAATATATGAGGCAAAAAATCTGATTAAAGTTACTGTAACACGGTTGTCAAGACGCCATAAATTTTTTTAAATGCCCACAAACTGTGTTCCCACACTAATATCACCTCCGGATGTTGTGTACTGACTGAATTGATAGCTCATTATTCTGTAGATAAAAACATGGAACAAATCAGTTACAAGGTGTAAAAAAGTTTTGTGCCATTGAAAGTATTATGAGGTCTAGATATAAATATAAGATTGAGTAAGTCCTTCCAATGTTTCATATGCATTTTCAATGGCTGTACAAAACTTTTCTCCCCCTTTGACTTTGAATATAGCTTCCTGAAGCGGTTTAAAGTTTTCCAAGTTGATATTACAATCAATAAAAATTTGTATGCATCACTTTATTCTGGTCTTGTTGTTCGTTTTGTGACAGTTGGCATTTCCTGAAGAAGATGAGACACACTTGAGTACTCTAGACATTGAAAAAAGTAGCCAGATGATATTATAATAAGAATAAGATAGAAGTGGCACTACATGGCACTTGCCCCTTTTTCAGGGCACCTCTTCCCTATACAATCCAATATTTATTTTGAGCCTCCGGACGCAGTGGGACCCCGGTCCCACATCAATTTGAACTGGTACTGATTAAATCATCTTTTTAATAACGTATTTTATCAACATTACGACATAGTAAGCATTCTTTACTTTGAGTATCGGTACTCTTACTAATCAACATAATTTATTTGTCCTAAAAACTACGTGTGCATGCCTCTTGACATCATTTAATACTAAATGATGAAAAAACAAACCGTGAGTCGAAAAGAAAGTTTATTCTTCATTTTATTTGCGCTTACATTTGATCAAACCTTGGAGGAATTATACTTGAAGTATAGTTCCTCCAAGATCAAACTCACTTACACATCATTTATTTTCATATGGATTCCCATGGTCATTGTGTTCGAGGTGCTAATTATCAACACGGATTTGCGAGAAGGTGCCAATTGATACCATGCAGTCATGGTTGATTACGGCAATTAGGCCTCATGGTCGCGTTAGCGGGGTTAATTTGCAGTTTGGGACCGACCAAGCTGGTGGTCGCGGTCTGGGTACCGGGGTGGTCGTGTTAGCGAGGGCCAGTTAATGGGAATTAGAGAGAAAACCATTCGGGACCGGAGAATTTTGGTCGTGTTCGCGGGGTGGTCGCGTTACTGAGGTGGTCGCCGACCGGGGTTCCACTGTAGTATGAAAGGACTACCCCAGGAGTCTTATCAGATGCCTGAGAAAATGCATGAGTGAGGCTGCATCCCTTTTCCCAAATTTCTGGATGTCTGGATTGGTTTTAGTGATTGTAATTCATGAACTTAATGTCTCTCTATCTTTTTCCTTTTTCCATCAATTCCTTGGGCTCTTGTATATATTGGCATTGGTCATTGGAAAGTTAACATGATTTCATTCATTTCTGCAAAATGACTGCAATCAATAAGGTAGGTCTACCAGTCGCTATAAAATTGAATTCAGGTAGACCAATGATTTTGACAGGACCCCTAGATGGCGCCATCTGTGCTAAAAAGTGTAACTACGCGATTACTTAAAATTAAAAATTACCCCATTTGAGGTGGATGTTTTCCCCCTTTAATTTTAGGGGGGAATATCGCCGTATCGGTAACTTTTTTTAGTAGGCCTAGGTGCGACTCCCTTTGTCTGCTTTGTCTGGAAAAGCATCATATTTCAGAATAAGGAGTGTCATTATTGAGCAGGAGAGAACAGTTTTCGATGGGCCAACAGGGAAAGCAAAGATTTTGCAGACGACGGAAGTGGGAAGCCATCGTTCAGGTCCAATACACGAGTAAGTGAGTCGAACGACTTGTTTGGTGCGCCGTCTACAGGGAAAATGATAAACCAACTCCTTGGCAAAGTTATTGAAAATGTTTCCTCTAAAACTATCGATTACTCCAACAGTACTGACTAAGGGACTGAAATCCTGCGGCGGTGTGATACATATGAAAGACTTCTTTATTTGTAGAGCATGTTCAACAAGTAAGACATTCGATAAAGGAAGAAAACAGGACAGAACTTTGGTCGATCTGTGAGGTCAAGACAGTACGCTAGTAGTAGTACAGGGTGTCCCAAAAACGTTTGGCCTGGAATGCGACAACTAAATGCTGTAGACCCTCCTTAGCCTTAGACGTGCTATAAAATCGGGACTCTTAATTTCGCACGTCGTCTTATTTCCACATATTCTCAGAAATGGCATCATTGAGGGGATGTAGAGTGTGTGGCGACATTACGGTATACTCGTATGAGTGAGTCTAGGTAAAATGAGGAGTCCCGTACACAAAGTTAGTCCTACATAATTCATAATTACTTGCCTCTTCATTCTCTTCCCCCGCATACAATGTAGGTTTCTTCTTCCTTATTTCAGTTCAGCAGAAAGTCATAGATGTTGATAAACATGGTGCATCTGTTAATCGAAAGTCCACAGAAGCTTTTCGACAGGTGATGAGTAAAGTCCCTCATCCAGGTTTGTATCAGGCTAAGTGATCTCAATGTTAAAATTATCTAATGAGGATAGAAATAATCATCAATCAGGCATGTCTTTGTTAGCTATTTAATAATGTGACAACAACCAGAACCCTTGTAGAACAATTTCGAAGCGTCTTTTGCGTTTGACTAGAAGAAATTCAATCCATGGCTGCTGGTAAGCACTGGACAGGTTTCTGGTTGATTTGCCACTCTGACATGCCCACTTGCATGACTTGGGTTCAACAGTCAAAATCAAGACATTGTAGCCCAATACAGATGTTTTTCTTGAACTTTGAAGTTTCTCATTTCCTTAGAATTTGAATAGAAATTGTCCTCATTTTCTATTTATAAATTGTAGCATTGTGAACGGTGGTCTTTTCCAAAAAAAGTAATTTGTCATTCTATTCTGATGCTCTGTTGGTCTAAAGTATTGCATTTTTGCCGCTGATTGTCTCTTTTACAGTTGTGGTTGTAACGTCTGCTACCATTAACAATCAAACAGGAAAATGGTTCAAGCGGGGTGTAACCTGTAGTTCATTGACCAGTGTATCTCTAGAACCACCTGTTGTATCTTTCACGATGGCGAAGCCAAGGTTTGTATTGACTTGCAAGAGGTGATTGATGGGTCCTTTCATGCAAACATTTGCAAACAACAGTCCAATCCTACAGCCACAACTATTGATGAAACATTGCACATGTATGAAATTGCCTAAAAGCGGGTCTAATCATTATTAACATGTATAGTTAGTGAAACAGGAAATTATGTTTATTTTGTTTTTGTCTTGTTTCAGTCGGATGCATGATCTCCTCCAGAAAAGTCACCAGTTTGTTATCCATGTGTTAGGAGAGGATCAGGTGAAATATGGTGTTCACTTCTCTCGCTTGGCTGTTGAGGGAAAGGACCAATTCTCAAAAATACCTCATGAGATAAATGATTTGGTAAGCAGCTGTTTTATACAGTAGCCAGCTTGATCCTGAAGGTTGTCAATAATGCAGTGGATAGTCCTACATGTATAGTATAGAACCTGGCCCATTTTGCTTAAGAGCATATGTTCAAAGTTGCTATGTATAAATAGTGGAATAGTTGGTGGAACATCCTGTTCTGCCCGCTTCAGAGGCTATCTTGCGCCACTCTTGTAGACTGTGATCAAATTTCCTCATCATCAATTTCAGGGTCTTCCCGTTATCTTGGGTACACCTGCGGTATTGGACTGTAAAGCTCATTCTGTACATAATGTTGGGGACCATTATGTGTGGTATGGCGAGGTGGTTGCGTGTACAACAAACCCTGTCATGCAAAACCCACTCCTCTACTTCTCAAGGTAAACAGTTATTCAAATATTTGCAAGAATTATACATTCTCAGCTAATTCCGAATTCTGAATGAAAATAAAATTCCTCTCATCGACTTTTCGATGAAGGAGGAAAACAATATGCTTATCAAATTGATTAGAAGGAGTCTTTTTGGCTTTAGAGTGCATTAGTGCACTCTTAAAAAAGTGATAATTTTTGGTCATTTAGTGTTATCTTTTGATAAACGATATAACAGCTTCATCTTAAAATAGCCTTTACCCTTGGTTCAACATGGAGGTCATGACTTGTGTGATTTTTAGTACGAATTACCCTACTTTTATTCCCCTGCCCCAAATGTTTTTTTGTAACCCAATTAATATCAAAAGCTCAGCTTAATGTCTTGGCTTCTTTCAAGGTCCTACCGATCTGTTGGTGATGAGCTGTTTATAAAGGCTTTTGAGGATACAACCCTAGCATTTGAAGAGTGGGACCACCAGGCTCATTTGCAGATGGCATGGAATTATATCAAAGAGTATGGCAAGGAGAAGGCCACTCCAATGATCAAGTGAGCAGTGTTCGCCATGGAATATTATAATAAGTG
Organism: Lineus longissimus; assembly: GCF_910592395.1. Classification (NCBI taxonomy): domain Eukaryota; kingdom Metazoa; phylum Nemertea; class Pilidiophora; order Heteronemertea; family Lineidae; genus Lineus; species Lineus longissimus. The sequence continues at coordinate 23,388,959 of NC_088308.1, read as the reverse complement.
GGGTGTTTTCGAAACTGCTGCCACCACAACTATATAAGAGTCCCTTAAAGTGCTCCGTGAGGAACAGAAAACCATCTCCCCCTGAAAGGGTAATGAAAAGATTCATTGCATAGTTATCTGGAAATATTGGTAAACTTCATAACATTAAGACAGGTCAGATCAGGTCAGCCCGTGAATGCCTCAACTTGCATTTCCCATCTGTTGCAGAAATGGTATTCAACAGTATAACCTCAAAAATAAGGATAAGATCACCACAGGTTATCATGAGACAGTGACTCAGTTCTACATCCATGTCATCAATGTTGCTGTCCAGAAGTTCCCCCAATCTGGTGTAACATTTGAAGACTTCATGGAATCCAACAGCCATCTTGAAGACAAGCACTACCTTCTCAAGTTCTATAGTAAACAGATCATATCATCAGAGGAGGCTAAAAAAAAGTAAGCATTTTAATTTATTGGGCCATATACACCCGCACAACCTTGGTGCATCTGTAATCTTAGGGTGCCCTGAGAAATGTTGGCTAATCAGGAGTATAAGTTCACTGACCACATTATGGCTATTTGGAATGATTTTGCCTTAATAATCATGCAAGACAAGATGTCTGCAGAGAGGGCTGAAAACCCTGTTTTCAAAAAGATTTTTAACGCAGTTCACTTTTCTCTTCATTTCAGATTCATTCTTCCTGATTTGCAGCCACTTCCAGAATAACGTAATCAACCTTATATGGAGGTCACTGTATGCAGGACTCTTCCACTTGTGCATCAATTGTACTGACAATCTTGAAACCTATTCCCAGAAAATACATTCATTCTAATCTAAATGGGAAATGTGCCAAGAATTTTGTTAGTTACATTACGAAGTTGGACCTAATAATCTGTGATACTGTTTTATTGGTGTCTCTGTTTTGTGAATATGTGTGAACAGAGAAGCCTAATAGCCTAGTGATTAACACTGCTCGCTACCACTTCAATTGTCCAGAGTTCGATCCCGGTCGACAAATCACAATTTGTTTCTTCGGATGTACCCACAGAGATTCATGGAACTCAAATACTGACTCATCACAACCAAACCATGCAAGGGAACCAAACAATTCAAACAAACTGAGTCTGTTGGAATGTTGGATAAGGCTGTGTCTGTGCCAGGGCAGGTAAAACATCCCACACGGAGGATATGAGCATGCCCTGTAGTTGACAATCTCGGTTGTTACTGATTGATATGAGATATGATATGAGGTTAAGGACTGGCATTTACTAGTTTCAGAATTTGTTGAGGTATTTTGATATAATGTTAAGAATGTTTTATTTAAATAAATAGGAGCTATGAATATGAATTAACCTTTTTGGATTCATTCCTTTGGTAATCTGTTTTCTTGACAAAAACTTCTGTGATCTGAAAATTGCAGACTCAAACTGTCTTCAATATGGCCTGATTATGACCATGCCTCCACGTAGTGGTGTGGTCAGTATTGTTTTCACTCAGGATTTTTCTCTCACACTTTCATTTCAAGAGATCAATGCACAGACATCATTGGAAGTTGGAGACAACGTGTATTTATCTTCCTCCGTAGATCCAATGCAGTCAATTTGGTGGGAAATCCTGATTGTCTTGCCCGCGACAGGACAAGGCCGGTCCACTACGTCTGGAGTGTACCTCTCTGCAACCAGAGTGTAGAGCAAATACAAATCCTTGGCTCAGCTGGAGTTCTGGTATTGCATATTAACCCATTAGCGCCGAACCGTGATTGGCGAGGCCAACTGTCATCCCTTGGCTGACAGTGACATCACAGGGGCCTGGCACCATTTTCCCACCTGTTGTCATGAAAGGCATCTGTGCTGGCTACAGACTACTGCTGGCCGCCCCACTACAAGAGTAGGCCTATTATACAGCGTAGCGGCTCGTAGACTTATGAATCATCTTGACCCTCTAACTGATTGTCACTGCTCAGCGTCCTGACAACGCGCGTCGGCAAAAGCGCTGGATGTTCAGTATGATTTGAATGGGCGTGACCTCACCAAGGCCATCAGCTATGGTCAAACTGGCAATCGGTTTAATATTGAGTCTGGACACCGGCCAGGTCACAGGCGAGACCGAAACCGCGCTGTCCTTGCCTGCATATCAACAGCAAAAAGTATTGTCCTCGGGTCCTCACTAGTAGAGTCCTCACGAACTCGCGTACGCGTAACAGTTGTGAGGACCCGAGGACAATTAAACGACCTCGTACTCATCTGTTGATATTCGTACGGGAGAAAAACCATTATAGTGTCGTGGCCGGGTGGTTTGTTTTGGGTACATAAAGTGGCTTATCACATGGGAAATAACTTTTTGCTCTGTTTCAATGGTTTGTTATTATGCGATACATACATGAATGTATCCGTACGGGCGGAAGACCATTTGCGCCGCAACCAGTCGCTCTTGACAGCGCAAGCGACATGAGGTTGCTCGAAACCAAAGGTAGGCTACCATGCTGATGTAATGATTCGGGAGAAAAACCTTTCAGAATACCCTTTGCTTTTTGTGCACTGTCATCGGATCAATAGACACGATTTAGGCTATTCATACTGGGGATGACCGCATGGCTTGTCTTATCCGAAATTAGTTGCTGCCAGTAACGCCCCATCCTGACATAGGCCTTATACCAGTGATTTTCAATATACACTTTTTGTACTCCGCCTCTCGATATTTTGTATACGGAGTATCAAAAATTAGATCTCAGGATAGCGTAGCCTTGTCAATGTTTCAATTTGATATAAGAGATTTACGACGACAGTCATTACTTCCGCACAGTTCGGCATGAAAGTTTTACTGCGGATGGTGGGTTTTGTGGACTGCCAAGTGGTCGTTCCTCCAAATAAATTATATTTGAATAAATTATATTTGAATCTCCCACTCGTTTCCTTGGCCCTTGCATGGCGAATTTGTAGGCCCTCGTTCTTGGCCTCAGTTTGAGTCCGAAAAAAATGTCGGATAGGCAAGCCGCGTGGACTGCTGTCCCGGTATTTCAATATTATGCCTTTATTCCGGTAAGATAATATCTGAACATTGCTTTGGTTGATAGAGTGTGAAGTAAAGTTCTCGCAGGCTCGATATGGCTCTTTGTAATTGGTTTTTAGACATGTCAGACGGGTTTTGGTGATATCTTTATATTTCATTGCGGCTGAGCATATGTTCACATTTGATGTAGGTCTGGAAGTGTAGAAAGTTATCTGAGCAGCGCATCCGGTTGTGGAAATACAGTAATGTTTTTCACCTAGGGGTTTCCTGTAATATCGCTCTCCAGGCTGTAGGTTCAGGATAGTAGCACAAGGAGGGCTTATTCTACACAGTATCGATGTAACATTTTGGCCATTTTGAAAAGTCCTTTTCTTTACCATGTGTGGCATGAAAGTAACAGCAGAGAAAATTAGTCAAGCAATTAAGGGTTGACCAAAGGCACTACCATTTTGGCAAGAACTTGAAATCCTAAAGGAATTAGAACCCTTCAAAGTGAAGAGAATGCCAATTTAGAGGGTGGGAGTCTGTTCTCGAGAGAACAAAGAACCGACTACCACCCTCGAAATTGGGTTTCACTTTTTTTGAAGGAGTTCTAATTGCTTTAGGGTTTCAAGTTCTTAGACCCTTTTACACCAGGCGGAGGAAGTCATTGCTCTCATTGCTATAGGAGTTCAAATTCAAACCAAAATACTAATTCAATTTGTAATACAATGTTTATTTCATTTTCAGCATGTCAAGAAATCGTCTGGTCTCTCCATCCTTTCGACACCGCAGCCTCAACTTCTCGCACGCTTCATCTTCGCTGATTCCTAATTAGATGTTACAAACAGTTTTTCTTCTGTATCAATAAACAGCTAATTGATTCATTTTGTTGTGTCTTCATTTCAACTTAAAGGGGGATGCCAACAACTAAATGGTGTGACTCCCCCCTCAAAACTCTTTTTGTCATCAAAAAGTTACGGAGCGAATCCAAGCAAAAAATTTTTTCGGATTTCCCAGCACTTACAATATATTCTATACAGGCCACAACCATGGTCCTCCCCTACTGCGGACACAATCCGATTCTAAACAGACCACAACCATGGTCCTCCCGTACTACACACATCTTCCATATTCTGGAGGGCAGCTATAGCGTTAGCCATGTTCAACCCTGTTTTTGGCCTAAAAGAATTCCGTGTGTTGTCAGTCCAAGGGGGGGGGGGGGTTGAGCTCTTATTTCCATCAGGAAAGTTTGAATGCCATAGGAGGAGGGGTGCGTGTCCCTCATGCATCGTATCGAGGAGACACCAGCTCTACCAGAGGCAGAGGGTCCTGATGTTGTCCCAGGTGCACAAGGTGCTTCACAGCTGTCTTCACTTGGGATAGATAATAGCACAAAGCGACCGTCTTTGAGACGAGTCGCATTGGAACTCTTCAATGCGACCAGACAGAATAGGTTGTGCCCCGGACAACCACGATGATCACATAACCAGCTGGTGGGGGTTATTATCCCATCTTCGGCCATGGTGTCTCGCGGCAAAGCCTTATGGTAACTTATTACTGGAGATCTGTGTTTGTAGTTTTACCGTTATACTGTAGACTGATGTATAGATAGACAACCTGGGATAGTATAAAGGCTGCCTGTTTTCATGAGAACTACGAGACAGACTACCATTAATAGGGAAAGAATGATTTGGTACGATATGGACAGATTATGGTACAAAGCGATGCTCCGCAACTCTTATATCATGGTAAGTCTTCAATACGACCAAAAACGCTGTAGCTGTCTTCAATAATAGGGACATGTTGTGGTATAATTGCATGCGTCTCCAATGTGAGGTACCACAGACTAAAGACTAACAGGTGGCTCCAAACTAATGATACATACAAGCCATTATAAGTATTAACATTTTTTTACAAAATTATTTTACTGATTCACTGTTATATATAATTAAAAGCACCTGCAATAATAGGTTGTACAGACTTATGTCTTTTTAACTGAAAGATGTCTTCGTGCATGATTCGGATCTACACCTATGATGGGATGGCCGAAACACAATCATAGCATGTCCAAAGACACAATGTATTTACAACTAATTTGAGTATGAACACCGCCACAACCAATTATTCAAAATAAAGAAGCCCAAAGTTCATGCGTCCACGACTTTTATCTCAAATGGTTCACATCCCCGGACACCCGGGACCATTTTACATTGGATAAGAACGTAATTATCCCGGAGCGAGTGTGATTGCAGTGCAGACGCTCCCAACATTGACCAAGAGGTTCCTCCTCCTCATTTGTCCTTGTCCGTCTTGGATGTGAACTGTTCTCCATTCATTCAACGTCTCGCAGCGGGTGTCCGGGCTGTGTTGACCAATACACCTTCTGCAGAGTGGCCTGGCTTGAAGGATGACCTGGGGATCCCTGAACGGATTGCGATCTATCTCATACTTCCTGAAAATAAATAAAAACATTTTAAACAGAACTTACTATACGTGTGAATGTGAAACCGGAGTACAATCTGTCGGCTAACGTACGTTCTTGGTTGTACCGCAGCTCTCGAAATAATTGACGGAACACTAGTATTGTGATGTGCCAATGGTTAATACACAGAGAAATAAGTATTCTGTTATCTTGCAATCCCAAATTGAGGGAAGAATTGAAAAATGGATGAACTCGGAAACATTTATCACACAAATTAAGTCAGAATGGACAAGTTATGGTATTCCAGATGACAAGATGTGGTTGGCCAGGATGTGACAAACGACAAACAGAATTTTGAGACAAGAAATTAAACAAGACAGACGTAGCAGCGCGCTCACCACCACCACCCCATCCAATACCTCATCAAATCGAACGATCTAACCTACCAAGGACACTCAGACCGTTGGTTCAGCTTAGCCTTAGATGACGTATTTAGCGTGGTGGGACATTCAGCATCATTCACGCTGCCTCTCACAACCACCTGGTTTTTCTTGTCGACCGTATCGTTTTCAGTAGCAACGGCTGGTCGAACTCCGTCGTTCGTCGTCGCTTGTGTTATTTTACGCTGCTTGCTTCCAAGAATATCTCCAATGGCAACATGGCTGGCATCTCCAATGGAAACATTTCCCCCTCGATCATTTTTGATTGTATTGACGATCTTTCCACGGCTCGACTGGTTTTCGTCAGCGACCGTCTGAATTGCTTTGCTGTCCCCAGATGTACCTATTGCAATCTTGCCTGGGCTTCGGATACCAGTCGTGTGAGCCACATCGGCGTTCTTGTTGTTGCTAAAGATGTGTTGATGGAAGACATCACTCCTAATGGCGATACTACCATTCTCCGACGTTTGGACGTGGTCGTTTCGGGGTTGCAGTGTCGTCGCATCGACGTCTGCGTTTTGCAAGGCAAGCTGCCGTTCGACGGGAAAGCTACCAGCTAGTATCGCTCGGAACGTCGCAGTAAGAAGAAGACTCCTCAGAAAACATGTCTTCAGGAGAATCTAGAGGGGAGAAAGATATGATAATTACTGTAATGATCGCAAGAGCTATTTCAGCATCATAAAGTGTATATTTGAACTGATTGATGAAGACTTTCCACTTTTCAAGGACATTGTGAATCTTGACATTACAAACATTAAAAACAGGTTATGTGAAGTGTTTGAGAAACTCGCCATTTCTAACATTCAACAGTGTACCAAGTTACAAATTTACTCCTCACTAAAGTGCAATTTCGGTAGAGAGAAATATTTATCGCTCATTTCAAACGTTGCAGCTCGGAAGGCAATCACGAAAATCCGATTGTCAGCACATTTGATATTGAAACTGGACGACAGAAAAATATACAGCGGTCCTTGCGATATTGTTCCTTATGTAACACCCAGAATGTTGGGGATGAATTTCATGTATTATTTAAATGTATCAATAATAATGTTGTACAAATTAGGAAGGTAGCCATGGATGAGATAGATGCAGTCACTCCTAGTTTTGCACTTCTAAGTGCTAGAGATAAATTTAGATATTGCTTCCTGGCATCAGATGAAACCATTGTACATACTATTGGGAGGTTTTTCAGAAAGATTTTAGAAATTAGATAGGTCTGATAGGAATTCGGCCATTTATTATTGTATATTGTACTCAACCTAAATGTTAGATTATTTCACGTGTGGTGTATTTTAAATGTATTTTTGATATGCCTTGTTTATTACTGTCAAACCTGATGATTATGCAAGTTTTCAAGGGAGTAATAAATACCAATTATTATTATTATTATATTCATCTCATCAGGGGAGCAGCTATGGGAAAATATTTTTTTTTTAGGAGGACATACCAGGGAAAAGAAGGACGTCAACGCTTACGATTTTGATAGGGAGAACAGTGTGAACGAACATACATGTACTTTAGATGAGAGGGTACCGATGTACGCTGAAAACAGTCATTCGCATTAGGACACTTGTATATCATTACTCCGTGTAATAAGAATCACTGTCCTCCTGAAAGTTTCGTCCTTCCTGTAATATCATGTTGAATTTGAAGGCGTGTGGTTATTGGGACAAATCTTTGAAAAAAATAGAATCCTTGTTTAGAAATGGATAAAGTTAACAAATCGTGCACCATTTTTAAAACTTACAAACGCGGCCATCACCTCTGTGATTTAGTTGTATGTCCAGGTCCTTCTTAAATAACAGACTGCTGTCCTAAGGCACATCCAAGACAGTTTTATACTAGTTTCATGTCGCGGAAATTTGACTCACATTCAAGACCCGGAAAAGGTACCTCCTCTCTCCCTGTTTTATCATCTTTTCTTTCCCTCTTCGAATGTCAAGTCCATCTGCTAATATTCAGTGCGCTCATGCCTTATAAGCCATCTTGGATCGACCCCAGATGAACTTACAGAACTTATCTTATCGTCTAAACCTACTGAGCCAATGCGGGGATCGGCATACATGAGAATTAACATCACAAGCAATGAAACTTTTTAGAGATGGGTTTCTTTAGTTCAGTCATATTGTTATTTTTAATGTAAACAATCACTGGTTTATTGCCATTATACTTGGCTACACAAGGGAAACGATGACAATGTTCTGCATGTTGTTATGCGAGCATAATTCAAGGGTTGGTTATTGCTACTAATGTTTATCGTGGATGTGACATTGTCCCAATTCGCGCCGATAGATGCGGGGCAGGGCCCTGAGGGCGACAGAGGAAAAGACGCCAACGGCATGGGCTAGCTAGTAAGCAGAATTGCCGGACAGACGTAATCTTTAATGGCGACTCAATCATGAACGCTAATTAGGTCAGTGTCGCCGGGGGTTGCATTGGCATAGACGTTCTTGTCCGCTGATGCTGACGAACTGAGCTTACATGGTAGTGAGACGGGCCAGGCCGGTCTATAGACGTTCTGGCATTCAAAGGTGGACGGGTTAACCAGTGTTCAGTCCCAGTCATGATATTGTCTAGTCACACTACATTGCCCAGTCATAACATAGACATATTGTATTTATGAGAAAGAAAACTTTTTTCTTTATAACTAATTGGGCTTGTCATTGATTAGTATTAAGAGGGTCAAGATATTATGAATTGTCCCAGTACCCGGTTTTTAAACGAGGTTTTCCTCTCATAATTTAGTAAGTTGTATTTTAGAGCAAGTCCTCTCCGATATTGGACACGGATTTCCCACGAAAGGTCGAGGGATGTCACCAGAAACATCCGATGTCTGCGAATATCGTCAATGAAGCAGTTCCGTTCGATTTTAGCACAAACGATGACCGTTGTAGAGGTAGAAATATAACTCCTGGAAACAGTCATAAGGATGCCTGCTCCTGTTCATCTTTGATTAGTAACCGAGAGCTCGAGCGGATACCGCTCTCTCTCTCTTCGGAACAACCTGTAGTATATATATAATAGGATGTGACTCGTCTTTGTGAGCACAAATGTCGTTGTAAACTTCGGACGCCTCGTCCCTCACCCTAATTTAAGGAGATCCCATTTATAGGACTAGCATATACCCGTGGCGCGGGCTGTTCGAGGTATAAAAATAGGATTGTGTGGGTGCTTGTATGTTGTGGGTTTGGTGTAAATGGGCTGCTGGTTTGTGAGCAACACTTTTTTTCATGAGTGTAATACTTCTTGAAAACGGAACTATGTAACCATGTACATGATGTACAGGCGTCCACAATGCTAAACCAATTCTCGGAAAACCAAGATGGTGCAGACTGGTGATGTACTCGATATCAGCCAGCTATAGGATGACGCAATAGATAGCCCCGAAAGTCTACCTTATTGCGAATCGCACAAAAAGCGGGTGGGTCAGAAGGTTACTGGAGTTGAACGTGTTGGTTTCATTACCAAGATCACTGAAGATAATTTACATATTTCATAAACATTCAGATAGTTCCCAGGCAACTCACGTGATAACTTGGGAATTACCGAAGTTAGTGACGCAAACAACATCAATATATCTCTAGGCCTGGTTCAATCAGTGAGTTATGGGAGTGTCTCTGCACCAATCAGAACAGCAGGACCACGATCAGGAAGCTTTTCAGGGAATTAAGTCATCACTTATGCCTGGTTTACCCAAATAAACATCCTGACATAACCATTTTTTTTTAATACCCTGCTTCTCGATATTTTACGAGGTAGGAGTATCAAAAACCTGTACCTATGCCTTCCCAAATCAAATAATTGCTTGATGTGAATTTGAGTAGTTGTTGTAAATCGCTCACTAACAAATTATCGAGATATTAATTGCATGCTCGTGTCGATAACAGAAGAAATAAAAACGTGGAAAAGATTATCCTTCATTAGAAGATTGGTTGCATTCAGGGATACACTGATGCTGCACAGGGCCGGAGAAGCGAACATTAAATTAACCATTGATTTCCTCAGGATGGGGAGAATGGGGAACAAGCAAACTTCCCTCCCCAGATCCCCTGCAGTGTAAATTTGATACAACATGTAGCAGCACAGATGCTTGGCCAACAAAAGGCTTGCCCGGGAGTTGAACCCCGTTAGTTTGATATCATTCAAAATAAAAAAAAACAAAAATGATGTCATGTAACTAACATTCCAGGCAGTATTTAGGTATGACGGGGTTATTTTTTAATTTCATCATTTCATTCATTTGAGTCAGCCAGTAGAATAGTCTATTGTCCTCGGGATCAGACAAGAGGTCATTCCTGTCACCGATATACATTAGGGTGGTTTCGATCGCATAGGCCTACGGTTAGTCCGACGACTACGGATAGCTAACCGTATCCGTGAACGTCACAACGGTTAGTAATCGCGGTTTCGCAGAAGCAACGCCCGATTACGTAGTAGATGGCGCGCTTTTCAAAAAAAATGGCGGCGCCCGTAGACTTGTTGCAATTTGGGGTGTATACAAAACCAAGACCTAAGACATAAGACCTAAGACCTAAGATCCCCCGAAGTACAAAACTAAGACCCAGGTACAAAACTAAGATCCCGAGGTACAAAACTAAGACCCGGGGAGGCCAATTCCAAACTAAAATTTTGAAGAAAAATATCAGAGTCTTAGTTTTGTACATCAGGGGATCTTAGTTTTGTACGTACAAAACTAAGATCCCCCGAGGTACAAAACTAAGACCCAATTCCAAACTAAAATTTTGAAGAAAAATATCAGAGTCTTAGTTTTGTACATCAGGGGATCTTAGTTTTGTACGTACAAAACTAAGATCCCCGAGGTACAAAACTAAGACCCAATTCCAAACTAAAATTTTGAAGAAAAATATCAGAGTCTTAGTTTTGTACATCAGGGGATCTTAGTTTTGTACGTACAAAACTAAGATCCCCCGAGGTACAAAACTAAGACCCAATTCCAAACTAAAATTTTGAAGAAAAATATCAGAGTCTTAGTTTTGTACATCAGGGGATCTTAGTTTTGTACGTACAAAACTAAGATCCCCCGAGGTACAAAACTAAGACCCAATTCCAAACTGAAATTTTGAAGAAAAATATCAGAGTCTTAGTTTTGTACATCAGGGGATCTTAGTTTCCAAATTCTGCCCCTCTTTCGAATTCATTTTGATGTAGTAATATCACCTTTGAGATGCATGCAGTTGCTCCATCTGAATAATACCTCCATATGCACTATGCAGGCACGACCGGTCATCATTCCAGCATATACTCTAGCATATACGGCCTCCATCTCCTGATCCCCTGATGTACAAAACTAAGACTCTGATATTTTTCTTCAAAATTTCAGTTTGGAATTGGGTCTTAGTTTTATACCTCGGGGGATCTTAGTTTTGTACGTACAAAACTAAGATCCCCTGATGTACAAAACTAAGACTTTGATATTTTTCTTCAAAATTTTAGTTTGGAATTGGGTCTTAGTTTTGTACCTCGGGGATCTTAGTTTTGTACGTAACATGGAAAACATCGAAACATGTCAACATGGGTATTAAAATGAAGGTCTATGGGGGTAGTTTAACATTGCATAGTTTTTGGCCCCCTTAACGAACCGTGGGACCCCCCAGGGAGGGTAAAAAAGGGCAAAAGTGGAAACTTTGACCGCCTCCCATGAGCTTCATGGGCACCGCATGTGGATAAAAATTGTTTTATTCGACAGTACTCACATAGACCTTTTCATAGATACCCATGACGACACCCTTGGGCAAAAGGTTTTCGAGATCTTAAATTTGGAGCCTAAAAAGGGGTCAAAATCACTATCTCGGCAACCCTTACCCCGAGAGTGTTGTCATGGGTATCATTTTGAAGGTCTATACGATTACTGTCAAATAAAACAGTTTTTATCCATTTATAGTCCCTATGAAGATCGTGGGACAGGGTCAAAGTTACCACTTTTGCCCTTTTTGACCCTCCCTGGGGGGTCCCACGGTTCGTTAAGGGGGCCAAAAACTATGCACTGTTAAACTACCCCCATAGACCTTCATTTTGATACCCATGTTGACATGTTTCGATGACATCAACTTTTTGACCCCTACTTTGGGACCATTAGGCTCTATTAAGGGTCTCATTTCTGACTTAATGTGCAACTTTACGCGGGAGAAAAATTGATTTTTGAAATCAGCACCCCCATATTACCCAAAAACGACTGTTTTCAATTTGCCTGCTAATTTGTCAAACGGAATCCTTTTTCAAGACACATTTTTGCCACTCGTCCCATGGCCTAATGCAGTCGACGTGATATATGACCAACATCATCATCGAATTACCCGCTGGGACAATCCATGGATGGAAGATGAACAGCTCCAACGGTACGCCGACGTGGTTCATGATAAAGGCGCCCCTTTGATAAACTGTATTGGTTTCAATGATGGTACAGTACGGCCAATCTGTAGGCCTACAAGGAATCAACGAGTATGTTATAACGGGCACAAACGCATTCATGTGTTAAAATTTCAATCCATTGTGATTCCCTGTGGTCTTATCATTCATCTATTCGGACCTATAGAAGGGAGAAGACATGACTGTGCTTTGCTCCGTATGAGTGGTGTAATGGAGGAAATGGAGGCGCGGAATGCAACAGACAGGAATGGCCTGCCCTTTGCTATATACGGAGATCCGGCATATCCAATCAGGCGATACCTACTTTGTCCATTCAAGGGGGGCAATATCACTGCCGAAGAACGGGAGTTCAATTCAAACATGTCATCTGTGAGAGAATGTGTAGAATGGGAATTCGGAAAAATGGTAACGCACTTTGCATTCCTAGACTTCAGGAAGGATATCAAAGTCCTCCTGTCACCTGTGGGCAAGTACTACCTCATTGGAGGACTTTTATCAAACTGTCATACTTGTATCTTTGGAAACCAGACAAGCAGATACTTTGAACTAGATCCTCCCTCGTTGGAGAACTATTTAGGCTGAATTTGCAGGGAGCAGAACGTGTGACTAGGAACAGACTATAGATTGTCTGTACATGCAAATCAATATCAAAGGACAAAGACTTCTCTAAACAACGTTGCTTAACAAAGAAGTGGCAAATATGTAAATACAAAGAATTGTTTTATGTTTGATGAGGTTTTCAGTAATAAAATTATTCAGATAAGTTCATAGATTCTTCAAACACTTTCAACAGTTAACATGGTCTTGAATAATCGAAATCATCTTTAACAACTGGCAACACAAACTTTAGATGTCACCTCTATCAGTCCTTTTTTGGAATGAGAGCAAGCATCATCCTCATCATTTCCCTATCCTGGTCAAGCCTGGCCTCTCGTTCTCTCCTTTAGTGCAAACCGCTCCTTATCATGCTCCAGCCTATCTTGTAAATACTTGGCCCATAGAGGACATGCGTTTATTTTCAATATAATAGAAAAAATTTCTTTTTACAATGCGTTTTTTTTCTCTCGAATTACAACCGCCGTCGGATTTATTTCTCACCGCCGAAAAAATAATTTCCACCGCCGGGTAAAAAATAATAATTCCCACCACCGCCAAAGAAAATAATATCCACCGCGGTGGAAATAATATCCACCGCGGGAGCTAATTCGTTATTGACACCGGGTCGATATTATTTCCACCGCGGTGGATATTATTTCCACCGCGGTGGATATTAATTTCCACCGCGGTGGATATTATTTTCTTTGGCGGTGGTGGGAATTTTTTTTTTTTACCCGGCGGTGGAAATTATTTTTTCGGCGGTGAGAAATAAATCCGACGGCGGTTGTAATTCGAGAGAAAAAAAACGCATTGTAAAAAGAAAAATTTTCTATTATATTGAAAATAAACGCATGTCCTCTATGGGCCACCGTAGTATTGCGTTCAGAATCTGGAAATAATAGGTTACTTATTTCTGAGAACGGAAGTCATCCGCCCACGCAAGATGCGGCAATGGGTCAGTCAAAGGCATTATTTTTTATCTGCCACCAAGCCTAGCAACACAATAACCTTGGAATAAGCATGTCTTTCATTACTGTGACAATATACAGATTTCCTCTCCACCCACGCACAATAAACTTCAAATCCTGGACCCGTCCTTAAACTGTCAAATCTAATTAGGCTCACTTAAAATACTCGAGCGTATTCGATCGTTCTCACAAATCCCCGGAAGTGAAGACTTTCCTGTTCATTTATAAAACATAAACTTTATATACCAATATTAATCAATCTAAATTCAAACTAAATCTAAAAACAATAACATAATCATCATGAAGTCCATTTCGGCAACCACAAGACATGTCAAATGATTAGCACATTGTCGATGGACATGGTGAAAGAAAAGTCCAAGCACTTGAAGCAAGGTTAACCTACATTTACTTATAACATGCGGCATGGTGATTGGTGATGCTTGATTCCACTTTCAGAATACTTACGCTCTTAGGGATGTGAGCTCTCCCTTCTTATGGGTATCTTCCAAGACCTTGAGGCGATCTTTACAGGCTCGCACTGTCACAAATGCATTTTCCATGGCCTTCTTAATAGCATCGTTAACTGTTTTGTGGATAGTGTCCCATTACGTTTTGTTGTTTGGTGGAACTGCCACCACCTCCCGAAGAAGTATGATATCCAGCAATGGGTAGAAGCGGATACTTTTAGGTTGGCCTGGGCCTACTACCACTTGTGGATTCTCCATCATGAATTCCTGGAATTAAAATATCATGAAATTTAAACTCATATGTAAAATGGGGCTGCGGTTTTTTGGCAGCATAGATCCCTAATATCAAGAATAGATAAGCTCGCCTTATCTATTTTTGCTACTAATGAATAATTACTACAGTCATGTACCAGTCCCATGGTTTTGGTTAGACCCCTTGCATGTCTGCTCAGCTAGTAAGTACACTGGTAGGCCTACACCGATGGCGATAGGTAGGCTTGCCCTATCATACACCATGGGCCAATTTCCACTTCTTAGGCGTAGGCTATAGGGCCTACCCTGATGATGCCGAGACTGGTGTACTGGACCTAGGCCTGGATAGGGCCTAGATCATCAATGCAATGTCAGTGCCAACTGTCTCTATTAGGCCTACTAGGCCCTACTTACTGCCATAGGCCTAGTGAAGTGAAGTGACAGTCATGACAGTAGGCCGCCCTGCCCGGCGGGGGGGTCACTGCCCTGGCCCGCTGACATGGCTGAGTGATGTAGCTGTAGGCCAAGGCCTGGCCCCCCCACGCCCGCGCCAATCACAGGCTCTATCTTCTGGCCTCAGTCAGTCAGTGGGGATTTCAAAGACCTGCTGCTACAGGAGTAGGGGTCTAGTCTGTACATAGGCCCCTGAATGCTAATTAGTGGGATTATCGGGCTAAACAAGGGATTAGCTAGTAAATAATATATAGGGAGTTAAAAAACTAAAGGTAGGCAAGCGAGGACCAGATTTGAAGCGAGAGACACCTCCACTTCAGACCTCTCGTACGACCAGAAAACGCCGAGAAACAGAATATTTTTTGCTCACCACGCCATCTATAACACTCCAATTTTTAATCCCATGCCTTCTGTCAGCCATCAATCGCAATTTAACAACATTGTCGGCATCGTTTGATGGTGGTGAAAGCGAATAAATTCAGAAAACTCTCCGCCCACCATACCCCTCCTTGGTCTTTAAAAACATTGATGAAATTAATGCAACATTGGTGGTCAAGGTGAGGGTTTGGACAACCTTACAAAAACCAAGAGATATGGATTTGTGTCAGGGACAGAAGGTTGTGAAGGGTGTGGGCCAATGCCTGTGAAAAGAGGGATGGATTTCACGGAAATTGATTGATCAAGATACAACAGACGAATTTCCTCCCAATAGGAAAATACCATGTCTATTCCTAAATGACTAAATCGGAGGCCTCGACTAATTCTTACCCCCTTTATTTGTAAGGATGCAAGGGGTGATATAGTACAGGTACTGGACTTAAATATTGCATCTAATATACTCCTGCAAGTGATATAACAGATATGGGCATATTGGTGTTCATTTCAGGCATTGCTTTCTTGACAGGCTACAGACTCAGCCAGAGAGCTGAGAAGAGTCAACTGAGCAAACACAATATAACTGTATATCCTTCTTTATTGATATTTTTTGTATCTCTTATGCTACATTACGGTTATTTCGTACAAAATATTCAATTCCTTTTCCATTACCTCTTCTTTACAAAGCCACTGTTAGAATCACTTAAGCAGACAATACAATAGTCATGAGCATCCAAGGAAATCATGTGGTCATGATTTGAGACATAAGAAATGGATGCAAATCCACTTACTGTAACACCAGTCAGGAGCCATCAAGACTTTCTAAAACACCACCACTTTGTTATGATGCATTCAACCTTGCCAGCTGCAGCTGCAACAGCACCTGGCCTAGTTTACAGTATCTGAACTGCAGTCCCTCAGCACAGCATACCGTTCTTCAATAAAACACTTTACCTTATCACCTCGGGATTCTCCATCCTCCGACATAGAGCTGTTATCCAATTTCTGCATATCAATGGCAAATTATCAAAGCAGAATGAAAGAAACTTACTTATGAAGGTTTTTACCTCCAAATGCGTGGAAGTTTTATTAGATTATACACCATTTGAAATGGACACTAGTGCTGCCATCCATACAGAAATTGTGTAACAACCATAAATCATTGGCGAAACTGATCTTATGTACAAAGAAATGAATTATGCACAGTTGTCAATGGTTTTGGGATCAAACCAGCAGTCCACATAATCACATTCACAAGATTAAAAGATTTCTGATATGAACCTAACCATTGAGAGGAACCAGCATCTAAACTATGGGTAATCTTTTACCTTCCAATAAACTTTACCATACCAATTATTGAGATCTCTAAATTGAAAGGTTGAAAGTTGGCTATAGAGACTTCTGCATGTGCAACCAAATTGTAACTGATGAAACAGAGATTACATATGACCGTAAATGTTAGAATGTTCATTTACTTAAAATTCATTTGTCTTAAGAACAACTTTGAGGGACAATAACCCCAATATGCAAACAGAAATCATGCAATGTGGTGCCCCAAGAGTGGTATGGCAAAGGCTGGAACCAGAGTTCACAGCTGATTTGCACGTCATACAGTAACTTACAGAATGAGGAGGAAGGTAAAAGATGACCAATGATAGTGATAATGTTTTTATTTTATACATGATGGCAGGAATGGTACATTGTATATCATCAGGCCAAATCAGGCCTTAACACTGATGTTTATTTACACATATGTACAGCAATAAATTATGCAAACATAACATTAAACTATTCATAGTTATGCAACACGATCTATAGATCTTAAATTATTGCTGAAATTCTTCAGACCTTAAGCCATAAACCAAATCAACAAACATTGGCTCATCCATTGATAACACCTTTGATTCGTTTTGACAAATCTAAACCCAAGAAACATTCAGTTAGCGTAAATGTTTCAAACCATACACCTTAAAGGTTCAGTTCATGCATCGAAAAATAGAAAACAGAAATAATGTATTTGCTATACTTTCGTTTTGGCGGTGCAAATGCATCATCATGAAGACTCAGATATACTAGACGCTGTAGTTATACACAAAAGCTTATTAGATGGCTCAATGCTAACATGAATCTGTATCTTATGACTAGGAGTTTAACTATTAAGTGTTAGTGTAGCCATCAAATGCTGTCATCTATTGGGATGTGATCGTATCACAGCATTAGACGGCATGATAAATTGGTTGACTAGGGTTGATGGTTCGATTTCAAACTATTGTCACTGAAAACAACATACTAGTATAGTCAAACCTCCCATAGCGGACTCTCTGTTAGCAGGACACACTCTCTAGTGATTTTGGTCGCAAATGGGTCGTTTTGGTAGAATTTGACCTCTGTAATCAGGAGACCTCCCTAATAAGCACAGCATTTGTCAATCCCAGTGGTGTCCTTAATAGAAAGGATTTACTATACTTTCAAAAGCTAGACTAGACTCGATCCAATGCTACATGCTTGGTCCTGAATAGGTCAATCTTGAAACAATACAACAGAAATCTACCTAAAAGCTTAAAAAACAGTGAAAGCAAAACTGCCTCGTCTTTTTTTCACCAGACAGTCAAGAAGAAATTGGAATGTTTTTGCTCGATTTTAATGCTATACAGGTTTAACAAATTATGACAAAAAGCATAAGTTTACTTCAGTGTTCCCAGAAAAATAGGTGATATCACAAGTTACAAAACTGTTATAGACACCTTTTGTACATATGTGTTCTGAATTGAAGGAAGAGAGATACAGAGTAATCTCCACATCGTGGTCAAAGGTAACACATCCAAGCCAAGATTGGACTAAAATTATACTAGATTCAACAATGGGCAACATAATATCCTCAGACAGGTAAAAATTGAACAAAAAACTCACAAGACTGTTGACCCCCTTTTTTTACAGTCACCTCTATCTCTCCCTCAAAGGGAGATAACGTTACTACAATGGGTGACATGAATAAAGATGAGCAAATGCTTTTACTTCAATTTTGTACAGAAAGGCCTGGTATAAATGTACATGGAGTTTTAGAGAGAAGCATATGCTAGTCTTTATTCATATCACCCATTATTTGTTACTTAAAATCTTTAAAAGTCACCTCCACAAGGGTTTCCAGATCTCAATTTGAGCTGTAAAATTCAGATACATATGCTGAGAGTGTACATGCAGTCTCTTTTTTCACTTGACCTACATTCATAGAAACAACACCAGCTGACAAGTTTGAACTCATAGACAGACAAGTATTGTTTTGTTCTTGGGAAAGAATTTGATGAATACGCATACAGACAACATTTCATTTTTGACAATACAGTTCAAATAATCTCCTTTGGTTACCTGATCTACAGTAGATAGAGCACACTTTAGCCACAAAGTCAGAAGTTGGGCAAAAATAAAGATTCTGAGAATACTAGATTACACTTTCATGTAAATTTTCAGAAGTGACACCAGCATTGGAAGATCCATGTTCCTATAAGAAAATAACATCATCATTCTGATGGAAAAACAAGTAAAACATTGACAAAAATAGTAATAATTTATTTTACTCCATATTTCCACTCCCTTCAATTCAACTCTATTTACAAATGACAAATCTTATCATCGATCAATCAATTCTAGTTTTTTCGAAAAGCTTGGTAATAATTTTTCTGTTTCTAATGTCTCTGCACTAACAAAGTTATTGTCCCATTCTAAATCATTTGATGACGGACTCTCGGCCAACTCATGTCCTTTTGTTGCTATGCTTGCGAGGTTTTCCTCGGTATTTGAACGCTCCTGTTTCCCTTCCTCTGGGATGAACCCTGAAAGGATAAAGGACGAGAAATTCATGAACAGATCCATAAATACGGACAACTGATCTACAGGGTTAGTTAAAGGCTTAAAGGAACATGAAATGATAAGTACTGTGCTGGAAAAATCTAGTAATTATAGCAATTAATAATCACCCCTCAAGGGTACATCGATAGGACTTTGAAAATAGAACCTTCAAAATGTTCTCTGCCTGGCATGTTGAGAAGAGTCTCCACTGCCAAACATGGTAAGAAGCCTCTTAAGTCACTTCCCCGCTATCACAGGAAGACTAACATCCACTGCCTACGTCTGCCTTTCACACATCCTTTATTTATTAGCGTAGGATACGAGATAATGGCGGCTATAAATTTGATTTAATGCGCATCATAGATACTTGGATTACGTCAATCTGCTGGGGAGCAAAAGGGTGATTAGGATAGTACTACCTTGGGGAGGTGTACAGGTAGACTCAAACTGAGAGGGTCGGACAAATAATTGAAACAGGACTTACAATAGGACATGTGATTAACTAAGATAGTGATAATACCTAGCAATACTCCATTAAGAGATCATGACGCAGGCTTCCGGCCAATCACTAATGATCAGATAGTGGACAATATCATGAGATTATCACAGGTGATGGAAACATGACCAGGATGTGACAATATTGACACATAATGACTTTCTTGACAAACAAAGGGCATCTGATGTTTGACCATGGCAGGAAATGGCTCCATCTGACAGGCCATGTGACATAAAAAAACAAGGTGCACACAGTGACAGTGATCATTCTAGCAGGGTACTGTGACATTAGGCGACTCAGGGTGATGTCAGTCTTCCCAGATGGCCAAGAAGGCTTCAAGCTCAGTCGGATACTCTTTGCCATAATACCCACCAGCCTCGTGTTCCCACTCCAAGTCTATAGAGGACGCCTCTGTATGTGATCGCTCTTTTGTTTGATTGCTGCTCGTTGTACTCTGCGTATCAGCAACACCTGAAAATGCAAACAGGAACATCTGTATTTCAGCAGTGAAATCTTACAAATTCTACACTAACTTAGTCTTCATTGCAACAAATACTCATTCATATTCAAGTTTCTGTTCAATTACAACTTAAAGGGCATTTCTGTCCCATTGAACTTTGACCTTCTCTCAGCGCCCCATTTCCAAATTTTGAAATTCGCACTCCGTACCCAAACAGAGTACAGGCCAGTCAGAGCATACAGTCGTCAAAATAACAACGTGTGTTTATGATAGTCTCCAAAAGTAAATTTTCCTCTTCATTCAAGTGATAAGAACATTCCCTATCACCAGATTCTCCACTGGGGACGTTACTCACCAAACTGGACCTGCTGTTGTATCCTGGCAGTTAATGATCGGGCCTTCACACTCTCAAGGAACATCTCAAAGTCATCTTCACCCCCAGCCCTGCAAACAGACCAAGTAAGACCATTGAACACTCGCGCATACATAAAACAGTGGGTCATGTTTAAAGAGCTTTGTCAAAGATGCAAGTCCCGTGCTACATTGACCTAGCTTTCAGATGAACCAATGCGTATCTCCTCCATAAATTCGATACAACCAGACCACCTCATATAATTTTGCCAGCGACTAATGTTTCGCCTCAATCATCACCAATATGGCCAGTTATTTACTTGTCTCTGATGATGTCCCCCTCAATCGTCTTGCTATCTTTATTTAGCTGATTTAATGGTTTATCCAAAGGCAATAATCGGTGTGCAAATGTCTGGAATTGGGAAAGGTTTGTCGGGTGTGCAACCTGATCAAGCAGGAGGAATAGTTCTAGTTTTAGCCATAGAGTAGAGTGCCAAGGAAAAGAATTATATCTAATTATATTGACTAATGTAAAAAGTTATTTGAGCTTGCCACTGATGGTGACTGAGGCATACAACATCAGTCTTGTCGACTTCCAAATTCCTTTGTGGTCATGAGAGAAGTACAAAATGATAACAAAACTTGCCATGAGGAGAATGGGGAAGAGGATAATTTATGATAAGACACTGAGACTGTCTCTCAGGCTAAAAGTGAGAGGCAGACTTGAGACACCAATCTCTGATGATAACCGTGAGCCTGCAAGTCCAGCCAATGAGAAATCATTCGATGGAACAAGTCACTAGCTCCATTCACAATCAAATTACTGACAAGAGGTTTCAAGTTTCATTTCATTTGGTGTTTCTCTCGGGCCACTGGTTTTGCTAATGGCTATCTGATACTTGGTAGTGCTCCGTTCGATATATGACTGGCCTCAGAGCAACATTAGCAAAAGCTCTCTTAATGATAACTACAGAATGATGAGAGGTACAAAATGTGATTTTTATGCCTCATGTACTAATATCGGAATTCGGCCAGTGTGAGCTGAGGTCAGGCGTAATGTGAGGTAACAAATAAAAGCGTTTTTTTTTCATGGAGATTCTAGCACACAGAAAATAATCAGGAAATAGTATATAGTTCACATCAACTTACACGTCCCACTCTGCCTCGTCCTCCCCCAGCCATGAACCCTTGGGGCCATTGGCTATTGCACCCTGAGTACCGGCTTTAGTGGCATTCTGTTGGGCTTTCCGTAGCCGCGCTACCCTGGCCGCCTCTCTCTTCGCCTCATAGTAAGCCTCTTCCTCAAGCCGTAGTTCTTCTTCTTGTTTGGCAAGCTGCAAGTAAAGGAAAGTTCAACTTCATATGAAATTATCAGAGAAAGGCCTTTTCCATCTAATACAGTGATCTACTAAGCTCAGTTTCAATAGGGCAGCATGGCCACCAGAGTGTTATCTTGCTACTAAAGCACTCCGGGTTGAGATGCCATGTTCATCTTCCAATACTTTAGATCACTGATATAGATGTGTGCAGACCCTTTTAACACTGTAAACAATGAATTGTTTGGGAAGCTACTACATGTAGTTTTACTACTAAATGTTATTGTTTACAGTACTCAGTGGAAATGACAACTCTTGAAATATTCTCACACATATTTGTTATGTGCAGGTGTCCTGAGGAGACACCCATGCAGGCAAACAGGGTACAAGCTGGAAAAAACACCGACCCCATTACCATGCAATTGAAAACTAAGAGGGACACAGAAGAAAGCAACAATGCTTTCACCTCCATTAGACATCTTTAAACATGCTAAAAGCTTCCTGTGTTGCCCTCTAAGTTACCTTAGGCTTTGATATCTCAGAACGATGAGCTTGTTTTAGAAGTTGACACAAAGCTTGAATTTTGAAGAGAAATAGGCAATACCAAGAAATCACCCTTTCTGACAATTCAGTGGGTTGTGGTCAATTTTGGAGCTATATCCAACATCATTATATGTGATCAATTTTATATTTTTCTAGATGTCTGGCACAATTAGTATGGTTTATATCCCAACATTATGGCGTATTAACTTGAATTCACTTAGCATTAGCGTTCAAGGTGTAAAGGAGATTTTATCATGGTTATATTTAGCTTCCCCTTCAGTCCTCTCTAGTGAGTCAAGACAAAATTGTAGCAAGTATTTTCCTTGTCTTTGATGTAGAATAGACTATTAAGCAGTTTTTTGAACTCAAACGGAAAGTGCTTAGGGAAGTAATGCTTCAAGGAACATCTTGCAGGTAATGTTGGAAAAAATTAACACTTTGTGCTTCTGAAAATTTGATTCTTGAAGTTAGTGTGGGTTTTCTTAAGAAGTTTTCTATTCACAAGAATTACTGAGCTTTCATCAGGCTTCACCTGCAGGAAGGCAAAGGTTTTAGTTAACCAAAGACAGACTGTCTCAATCAGCACAAAACTAGCTGTCCATAGAGACAGAGAGAAATGTAAAAGGAAAATGCAGGCAATAACACATCTTCTCCTAATTTCATTACTCCTCTGTACTTGTTTAAGCAACATTTATGCTCCAATACACTGGTAGAAAGTTTTACGAAAACACATTCAAACTAAATTTGAGTGGCACTGGCTTTAATGATGCAACTACTTTTACTCGAAAACTTTTATAATGACAATGTCTGTCGATGACATCAAGCGAGTGATTATCTCAAGTGAATGATGGTTAACGAGGAGAACATGATATTTTGCTCAACCTTAATGAGACGGCAATACACTGGAAAAGCTATAATCAATAGAGTGAACAGGGCTTCTGTTTCAAATCACCAAGAAAAAATGCCAGAATTTGATTTGAATCATTTTGAGCAGCAGCTCAAGCCTAAGTCAACTTGAGGAGCTGCTCAAGGTTGAGGAGCCATTTTCAAGCAAAAAAAAAACTGTCTCAAACTTGACACCAGAGACATGAAACTGATCTGACATGCCTGAGCTTCAAACCATAGAAATGTTTCAAAAATACTTCCCAGCCATTTTGAATATGATATGTTGGCAATGTGAATCACATAGATTTTGTCAAGATATTGGAGCTTGATTATTGAGCGATTTTCGATTTGGTTTTGTCTGGAGTTTCAAAACCATGCTCGGGTGAATAGTGATGTACGCTCGATGAATATAATGGGCCAAGTAGTTGTTCACATTGGAGACTTGTCAATCAGATTCGAGAATTCATCAATAATGACAAAAACAGGCATATGGTTTGACGGAGGAATATTATGACAGTAACATGTCTCTGCTCAAAGCACTTCTGATGCTGGCTAAATCAGGTGGCTCTCAGAGAGGGAACTCTGCTGTTATGTATTCACAGTGCGAAGAATAGTTTATTTTAGTGAATTATTTTCATAGATATTTGCTTTGAAATTGGAGGCAGTTGCAGCAATCATGGTTGCTGCATATGCTTTAAAAAAAGCCATTCGCCAACACTGGGTGGTGCCACTGCAGCGTAGGTAATTCAGCAATAATCTCATTATGGGTGCAGTCCGTAAAATCAATAAACCTATACTCATACTAATCAGTGATAATCAATGCGTCAATGCATATCTGTCAGACTTAACCTCAGTGATATGCACTCATATACCCCGAACCTCACAAACAATTCAATGTAATGTATCCCTAATTAACGAAATAAATGGTAATTACCACACCACTGATTGATTAATTACTTGTACATTGATTAATTACCAGTGTTACAAATATTCATCTTATCAGAGCTTCAGCAATCTGATGTTAATACGGAAGTGATTTCACGCGATATCAAGATTCTCATTTCCCATGATTCTCTGTTTATATGGCTTCCTATATCGCGGGTCTGTAAGATCACCTGTGTCATGCTTGCCTGAAGCTGCTGGTAATCGAATAAGCGTACAGTAGAGTATGAAATCTCCACACCGAAGCAACCTCCAAGCGGGGTTGTGCGTAGCTTCCCAATATTAGTTTCAAATCATGCTGTTTTTACCTGTCGGTCAATTTGGACATCAATACGTTTTTGCTCATGCAACAGATCATCAAATTTGTGCGTGGACAACAGATCTCTCTCACGATCACTGATGGGTCTACACGGGCACAACAACATGCAAGAAAAAAGGCAACGGAAAATTAATACGCCAAGACAAATACAAATACAGCAATGAATGACAGGATATACAGAATAACAGCTACAGTGAGAACGATAACACACATCACATAGAATTCTAAAAATGAAAATGCCAATTAGTGATAATACCTAAAATAGAACAAAAACTAAAAATATAAAAATGTGTGCTTTTGGCATAATCATGCAAGTACAATCAATAATAATGTGGAGAACATCAATGATGTACATGCCTTAAAATAGTTTTGGATATAAAAATAGTCAGTTTTTTTGTTGTTACAAATAAGGTATACGGTACTTGTACAAAAGGCTAGTTGCCTCTCCAGACATGAGCCCACCTGAGGCAACTTTCCCAGCTAGAAGAATAACAGATGATGGCAAAATCTCCACCACTGACAGCATGCCGTAACTTTACCACCGATCATTCCAGGAGGTTTCCTAACAATACTTCGTGATTGCAACAAGACAGGAAAGTAGCTCGGCCTCTCCGACAAGCTGTCACAAACTTGCGTAAGATTTCTCCCAATTAGCAAGCCACTCGCTGCAAGCTACAGAACACAACTGAGACAATGTCAGTTTTTATGAGAAATTACCGCTCGCTAGAAAAAATATTCAGCTCGGTTCCGGAAATGATTGCTCATGGGGATATGCCACACAAGTGACACTAACTCTGGCAAAATTGAAGCCGCTCATTGCAAATTGGTCCGTTTTTCATTTCTGAATTCTTGGTGTCTGCTAATTGGCATCTTTGTCGACTTTGATTTCACCTCAGAAATAACTGATTGTTAATGAAAGATACTGGCTGGCGGCTGTGTGTACAAATATAGGTAAACTCACTACGTTTCACCTTGAAAAGAGTGTCACATTTTACTCCAGATGCCATTTTATGAACATCTCCTCTAAACAATGCTGACATGAGCTGCTACTATGTTAGAACACTTCTTCTCTAAAATGAAAACTAGGCTCCTACTTACTTGAAACATTGGATCCCCATGACTGGTATGCACACAGACTACGCCTTAACAAATTTTGTGGTATATAATACAAGCATTTTAGCTTATATATCTATCAAACTAGAATGATAATACAACTATGTAACGTTTGATAGTTTGATAGTTTGCGTAACAGAGCGAAGATAGCAAAGACAACAACACTGAGGTCAAAGTGTCAAGGCCAGAGTAATAGGTTTTATGCTAGAATTTTTGGGATATCATCCAGATGATATTTTGAGACAGAAACTTTTAAATCTACAGATAGGCAGTCATTTAACTTATGATATCACAGATTGATTAAAAGTTCCCAGTAAAAAAACCAAAATTGTCAGCTGAAGACCATCAAAAAGATCACCAGGGTATATCCTTTAAAGTTGCTTCAAGGGTGGAAACTGATGATCAAAACTATGTAATTGTGCGGTGTCACGTCAGCAACTGTGACTCGAAGAATGCCAAGAAGCTTATCAATATAGACACAGCCAAGTCATCAGAAATAGCCTGATACACACAAAGGAGAAGCAACAGGGAGTTGCAAAGTGAACTTCTGGAGATACCAGCAGACAGAAGGAAGTCACGTACCTACTGGTCATGAGATGACCATGCAATGCATCACAAGTAGCAAGATTCTGACCCGTGGAACCATCTCGAGAAATTGATAAGCTAAACTGCTATCACCGGTTACTAAACGGACACCAAGGGAAGATGCGCACCGCTGGAATGCTATTACGGATACAAATATTGCACAAATATGGAAAATGATGACGGATGATGATCCTAGGGGAGGTTCAGACATGTTATGCTAAACTTGTCAGGCGCTGAGGGAGACTGCGGTAATGGTGATTTATTAAATATAAGGACATCGGAAGAAGGTCAATATATGGCGGCTGTAGCAGTGATGGAGGAGGCTGGAACAAGTGGGTCAGCCATTACTTGGATGAAATTTGCCACGTGATTCACAATTCATACTACCTGGGATGCTATTAATTCAAACGAGAATTCCAACCTGAGCTGTTCGGCGCTATTCATTCAAACTCTTGATGCCCTGGTGCAATCGTCTACCACTAATTTTGGGAAAACTGATAACACATGGAGCATGGTCTGACCCGATATCCAAACTGTGTCCTTATGAAATAGGAGAATTGATTTGTCAATTTCTTCTAAGATCATTGGCAATGCAAAATTTCACAGAGAGAAAGCTTTTAATGGGCTCTAAATAAAGAACAAATGTTTTCAACAGATTTAAAGATTTAAGATAAACAGGAGCTTTGAAGCTGATAATGGCACTGCGAGACTTTAAATATGAGAGAACAAAGCGACAATGCCATGTCACCTCTGGGAAAACCTACGCAAATTGCTTTGAACTTTGATGAATATCAAAGGTGTAAAATAACACAAGTGATTACGGTAAAAGCGGACAAGATTGGTGAGGTCGATTCTAGTCTAAAACCAGGTTTTTCCGGTCACATTTCTCTCATTAGACCAACCGCTAAGACTTGTGGCTAATCAAATGCCATCGTCAGCCCATGCAGCCGCAAATCCTCTGTGATAATCAATCTTACTTTTCATGATGTACCAGCAATTATATGCTGCTTCAGCGCTTTCTGATCAAATTGATCTTTGCATGACAAGCGTGGATGCAACATCACGACTAGAGTGTGTGAAGTGGCATGTGTTTGGCGCTTTTTGCAATTTAGCTGATTGTTGGAGTGGTAGCCGGGATAGGATGACTTCCAGAGGGCTGGCAAATGACATCAAAAGATCACGTTCACGATTCATGATAACTGATTCGGAAAAAAGTTTGAAAAAAATTCTTTGAAGTGGGTATTGAAATTAAATTATAAGATTCTGTTACGAATCTCCAAAGGCAAAGGCAAACAGTGCAAAAATAGTAGAATTTTAATGATTTGTAATGAATTCTGCCATTGAGGGAAACCTGATAAGATATTTAGCGCCATCAGACAATCAATCACTATCTGTTCACATGTTAAGCTTATGATTGCTCTTACCGCCAAATGCTCTCAATGACAGTGACTTATAAAAAAAATTTCTGGCCCTCAGAAGCAATACCGGTCCAGAGATATCTCAAGTACACTGTATATGATCATGGGTTGGTCATCCAAGGTAGGTTGTTCAATATACGACCAGTCTCCAACATGATATTGCAAATCCAGAGAAACTAAATCACGCCTAACGCTTATGTTATCAAGCAAGTCATACACAGTTTGATCATTTTCGCTTTAACATATTAGAACCTAGAGGTACGTCTCTCGTAGTTTTTAGACAGCGGAGTCAAAGTTAATGGCAAAGAGTCAGAGGTAATATTTCGATCATTTTCCAAAGGTCAGATGAACAATTTTCTTGACATTTCCATTGAAAAGAAAAAGACGCATGAGAGTCTCAAACCATTGCCTAAAATAAACATGCAACTCATGATTTTAAGATCAAAGGTGGTTAGCCTTTACATGATTGGTTGAGCTGATGGTTGTGATCAAAGTACAATGGAAGTCTCACTTGTCACCGTTTTTGATGTACCATAAGCGTTGTAGACCATGATTGTTTGTTGCTAGAGTTTAGAGTGCCCTACTTCCCTGGGTGTAATGGCAGTTCCATTCTACCTTCCCAAACAGGCCGACATCCATCAGCTAATGTCAGCTGTAACTGACCAATCTCCGCATTAAGATAATCTCATCAGTTGGTCATGGAGAAGCGCTCCGATAGAAAGAAAGCTGGTCTTTCTGGTAGTGGTGGCTCTAAACACAAAGACACAAGTGAGATCTGAGGTGGTCAGAGCACCGGGCTCATGACAACATGAGCCTACAAAATGCTACAGGGATGGTACAATACCAACCTACTGGGCATTATACGTGCAGTGCTCAGCCAGACTGGACTTGGGCCCAAGGTATAGTGTGGCAGCTCTACACGCTGAAGGTAAAACACTCCATCTGAAACTTGACCTGAAAGCAAAGTGCTTTGACAAGGCCAGATGGCTAAGCATGATAGTGAAGGACTGATCGTGGCTGCAGGTTGTCTCTGACCACCGCAGCTGTAGGACACAGTCACCACTCATTAGAATCATGTCAGAGAATGCTGTTCTAAGCTATTCTCGACTGTTTCATGCAACAAGTATAATTTTTGTAATCAAAGTCATCATGATACACAATAAACAATGGAATCAGCTGAAGTATTCAAGAAAACGTTAAATGATCATATAATGTATGTCCAAGCATGATACGAATTCCAACAATCTCACAGATAGAGGCGTGATGAAAAGGAAGGACAGGAAGCTTCTGAGTGAAACACTGATATTACAAATTACCTCGGACGTATAAATCGCAGGAAACCTCTTATTTCAAAAGCTAAGATAAAATACTTGCGAGGATTGACTTCCGATTTCTAACTCCGTATTATGGAGGATGTTGACGTTTTCTCTCTTATCCATTAGTGATTCTTTATGGCTTAGAAAATGACAGGTACACGACAAAGCCATTTCATCTTGAACAGGTCTACAAAATGCACAGATTTTTAACACTTCTCTTGGTTTCTGTTAGGGTGAAATCATGTATGCAGCTTAGACGATCGATACAGGATCTAAAATATGAGACATTAAGGTCCCACGAGGACATGTTCTCATCATTGTCTTGAAAGGAAAACATTATTTCATTGCTTTTACTTGATACAAGCTCTCCAGTGGATTCCATACGTAATCACCTGCCATCATGATACTTAGTAAAAGATTTAGGATTTTGAAATCATATATTTCATTCAAAGTCATCATGTCCTGATTTCCAAGAGACCTGATGAAGGACCGTAGTAATTCAGTTACAGATATTATTATAGAGAGGACATTTTTAGATGATTTCTACCAAATGTAGGTTGAAAGATTCCTACAGTCTTACAGCAGTATTTTGTGTCAGATTAAGAAGTATCGGTTAGTCCTATAGAGGCCCCAGCTTTCAACCCACAACACAAAATTTGAGCAACAAGTTCACTACCCACAGTTGGATGCTCATAATGACTGTGTCTAGCGGAAGCAGTAGGCAAAATCTATGAGATTTGGGAGCCAATGTAGGAGTTGAAGAATCAGGATTTACGAGGCGAGAAAGCCCATCAGTTATGGCAAAGATACTTAGTGAGACAGGTTCACTAGTGTGCAGATGATGGATTGGGAAGTTTGGCTCAGCTTATGAGGGAAGGGTTGCTCCAGTGCTTGTAGAAGGAAAGGCATAAATTACTTTGCCATCATGAGTGCCATTCACAAACCCTGACAAAATGGTTGTCTGGTCAAGACTGCTGCATGGGGCAGACTGAAAATGCAGACCAAAACCTGAGGCGTCACGTTTTCTCCACGCAAAAAACCTCTCAAATCATGACATAGAAAACCACATCCCTAAATTCATTATGTCTGCTTCATCGCAACTAAACGGTCGTCAAACGACTGGATTCCAAGCCGTCTGCTTCAGGCCAACATTCTCATTTTCCAAGGAATTCCTTATATGATAGGTATGAGAGAGCCACAAATTGAACAGATGAGAGGCAAATTGACGAAGAAATTGCACAATTCCACCAGATTGATACAAATTGAAGCCTATGACCCATGGGTGATCATTCCTATGTACCTTTCATCATGTTTAATGTAGCGAGGAAAATCTGCTTGAGATGACTATGTTAAGGGCCTCGGGACACTTTCTAGTGCTTATGATATTGAGATTTTTCAGTATTGCGCATTGAGATTGAAATATGAAAATTGATTGAATTGATGCCCGACGTTGACTTGAATTCTGAATAGTTGTATTATATATCAATGGATACAGACTTGGATCTGAAAACATTATAAACATCAACTGTAAGAGCCAACTAAACTTTTAAGTACCACTACTAGCATCTTAGGTTATCACAATAAAGTACTGACACACAAATGATTTTCACTTCCTAAAACCTGAAATCCATCTGAGAGCAATCCCTTGTTCCCCAACGGGGCACATCAAAAGAAAGTAGCTTACGAACCATCATATTTACAAACATCAACCAGATTTCCAATGTCACTATTGATATTATTATTGTAGTTCTTCAAAACAGATGACGTCAACCAAGGACGACTGCTGTCCTTATGCTCTCTTTAACATGGTTTATGTTGTGTAGATCACAGAGGTTGGCTCGTGCACGAATCAGTGGTTCAAGTCATCTCAAAGGAATAAGATCCTAACTGACATGAGGAGCTTCACCCCAGGCACTTGTCAAAGAAATATGGTCTTGATGTTTGATTATAATTAGTTTAGCTCCTTGTGGTAAAGAACATAAAGGGTAACCCCCAGCTCCATACCTCGTGGTTGGTGGAAATCTGGAACTCTATGTAGATTAATCATGCTTAAAGATGGTTTAGCCTGAACCTGGTACAGGATCATCACTGCCATCGTTTGGTGACAAGACAAGCTCCTCATTAGCAGGAATGCAGTACCATACATCTATGGCTACATTCTAATCAGCCTCTCTCTGCAACAATTATGCGAATGCCACAGTAAAGAGGGCAGGAAGTTTTAGTACGAAGCGACTAGATTTAAATGTGACAGATGCTTACAAAATGTTAATAACAGCTAAAATACACAGAAAAGGATTAAGATTTACAACAAATATTCTAGAATATAATCATGACAATATCAAATATCATGGAAAACTACTTTGAAATAAATGACTTTATTAACATGCACAATATCAAAGTGAATACCACGACTGAATAAGCTACAAAGGAAATATATGAATTTTTCAAGGACATACCCATTTCATATAAGAAGAGACAGTGAATGGTCCACTGGACAATTGGAGGCGACCCCTATAAAAAGACAGGTAAGTTAGTAGGGTACAGATGTGGGACCGCATTGGGCTGGTATTTTAACTGCAAGTATAAACCGAATTCTGGTTAGTATCATCTTTCGTAACCAGGCGAACCTGAAATATAGAAAGCATCACCATGCAGCCAAATCTGCCATTTCAAAGTAAGACTAACTCTCAGGTGTTGATATTCCTCATGCTTGAGTTGCAAAAACATGATCATTTCTTTGCCTGAATCAGGCAATGTTTACCACAATCTTCTCTACGTTTTTGCGTAAACTGAATGGAATTTATCATACCACAGGAGCTAGCTCAGCGTCCTGAACTTTCCCTATAACCAGTCGATGAATAATTACTTGGCCCCGACTACAGCAACCAAACGTATAAATATTGAAGAAGATTGCCACTAGTTTTCCATGCACACCAAACATCGTTTTAGCGATTAAATAATTCATCACGTAGAAAGAACGCACCGGTATTGTGATCAAATGTTCGAGGCAGACTGGTCACTCAGACAGAGGCAAGCTGGTCTGATCTTTTTATTGAGTTTCTTTGATCATTTGACCATTGGTTTTATCATTTAGCCCGAGGGAAAACAGTGGCATTTTAACAAGAAGAAAGAAAGGGTGAATACTCTGCCGAATTTGGTGTCGCTCAGGAACATATTCCAAGGATATAACAAGGTATACCCAATGATTAAAATGTTCATTAGAAGAATCATTCCTATATCTTTATCACACTACTGAGAGCCACCAAGTACGCTGATGCACCAATGATTGATAATATTCCAGGTCGTTCTATTACCTGTGCAGAAATTGAATTAGAAGTCTCTCAAGGAGTCACATGACCTCCTTAATGGATTGATTGGTGGCGAAATTGGCAATAAATTGTGTTCCGGGGATGGGAAGATTCCTCTCGGCCAGTGGTTAAGAACGGGAAGATGATGCAAGAAACGCAATTACTCGGACATCTAAAGAAATTGTCGCGGTTGAAAAAATATTTGCTGCACTTGTATGACAAGTGGAAATGGAAGGTGGCAGCTGGAAAGATTCAGAGCTGCATGAAGTTGGCAAGCAATTGTATGGCTTTGACGTTGTAATTGATTGAGTTGGCAGCTGAAACCAAACTGGCCACGCATCTCACTCGCACACTTCGAAAATACTTCAACTTCATCTTGTATGGTTTGTGTATTTATGGTGTAATTGATTAGAGGTTGCAGCTGAAATCAAACTGGCCACACAACTCAACCATACACTTCTTAAATACAACTTGAACTTGAATTGTTTGTTGGTGATTTTTAAATTAACGAACACCACACCAGATTCTCCTGACTAACTCACTGCCAAGATCAGCTGCCTGCCAATATTCAATCACTGATTCGGGCCACCAAATGACATCCAAGTCAATACTTGATGATGGTGATATGAATCCATCAAATATGTCTCCTGCCCCTTGATCTTTGTATCCAGGTCTTCATCTATTGATTCAGGGAAGATATGAAAGAGACTGGGCAGGTTGAAGATTATTTGGGATTGGCAAAACAATTACCTCACAGGTAGGTGTACAAGCAAATGATCCAAAAATTCTGCAATTCCCTTACTAGTTAACTGAACATAACTGACAGAACAGTTTGATGGAAACCATTCCAGCAAAAGATTATCCAATAAACAGTTGTAACCTACTATCAGCAAGACTGCCACGGGTGTTGATAGTTTGATTTTTAACATCTGTTGTCTAATTGAAAAAAAGAACCTCACTTGCACTCTATCAAGACCTCATCTGTTTTTAGCTACTTTTTGTACTGATAACTTTATTCTGAAACTTCTTCAGAAAAGCTACCTAAATCTCTGTAGCTTATACATTTGAGTCCATTCATTATGCCAACCTCAAAATTCACTGATATATCTATTTCAGAGTTAAATTGCCACTTTATCATTCAATAGCATGAATATTCCATAGGATGCTTTTAGCAGAAATTCAATTGAATGACAGATGTTTGCTGAGTGCATTAGCTGCAATAAACGACCCAAGTTATAAATGTAATAACATTTCAAGCTACAACACCATATGACATGAGGCAAGAAATTATCTATAGTATTCAACTTAGTTCCACCAAGTCATAACAGAGGAGTAGCCACCCTAGCAGCCACCCAGGTTCCTCAAGTATTTGTCGACCATGTTGACCAACACTTTTATTTATCATGTTTATAGAAAATGTATAATGCTTGATATCTTAAACGTCACAGTTAACAGTTAACAAGCCCCCATGACATTACACCATGGAGAAATTCATCAGTGAAATGTTTCCGAAATTCAACCTAGCCTCAACCTAGCCATTTAGCATTAGCCTGCCTGGCAGGCACAGCATGTCATATTGAAGGTCTCGTGTTCATACCTCAAGCTAGGAGCAATACAAGAGCAATTTTGGAGAATGCGCCGCTAGCCAAACATGAGTCATCGATGAGAAATTGGAAGACGCTCACTCGCTGAACTGCAACTGTTGAATTGGTCGATGAGGAAAATGCCAGCGAGATTAGACGAGGCCATGATGGAGTCAGTCGGCAAACAATGATCTGAGTTCCGGTGGAATAGCTTTACAAGAGAATGCTTTCATCCAATGTAGGGGATTTGGGTGATCAAGATTTTAAATCAGGGACTTGGACATGGACACCTTAGACCATTGGTACAGCTGACATCACACTGTCAAATTGGTTGTTCTATGATGTAGGGTGTTATGAGGGTTTTGTTCATTCAAGATCCATCCTCACACCTATAGACAGTGAAGGTAACAATGATGTTTATAGTGAATTCCATCATCGCCTTGTTCATTCCCAAGTGGCTGAGGTTAGCCATCTTGTCAGCCTGGAGCAGTGACACACAAAACACTTATCGATAAGTAAAACACCAAGGACTGAGAATCCCTGGCGATGGAAATGTGATAGCGTCCAAGCAAAGTCAACTGGAAAACTGATAAATTTGGTGCTCAAACCCAATGATTCAATCTTGCATTTTGTGGATACTGGTCGATCATTTTAGGCCAATTTCCTGCATTATGATTCAATAAACTTGAGGCTGAAGTGGAATCTACTGTGCCAAGCCAATAGCTGGTGGAGTGCGGTGAATAAATGGTTTATGGGCATGTTTTTCTGGTAAATATTTTTTCTAAGAAGTTCTTCTGAACTGACGGAGGTTGCTCTAATAACGACTGACCGCTGTACTCTTTCCTATTTAACCCACTGATGCACCAAAGCAATGATTTATCTTTGTGAGCATATACTGACAAAGCCATTGTTTGGCAGACCTAATAAACTGGGAACAGAACACAACATTTAAAGTGCACATAGATTGGCTGCAGAGATTTTCACTGCGCTACAAGCTCTTATCACTTTTTTAGACCCCACCAATGCCACCATAGCAATCATTTCCCTTCTTACATGACCAAAGTGACAAAATCGCCGCTTGGCTAAGCGATATCGATGGTAATGATAGGATTACAAAGGCTTGCGAGACATTAGCGCTGATAAAGCAAGCTTTGGTACTGCCGGGGAATATCGACATAACTTCCCTCCTCCATCATATACTGCTTTCATGTTGATGAAACTAACTTGATCTAGAAAGGCTACCTTAAGAATGAGAGGTTGACCTTAGGTTTGATCAGTGTCCATCTTCAGCTTCAAGGGGTTTGACATTAATTAGGTTTCTTAATGCAGGCAAGGTACGGGAAGTCACAATGATGGAGATTTCTAAAACCAGAGTGGCAACACGACGCTACTGAAAGACATTCCATTTAAAACCAACACATCCAAAATATGTGTTATACCTTCCCAGTAACCATGGTAATGTGCCGCCATCAAAAATTTAACAGGCTTTGTAAAGGAGCAAGAAACAAGAGCAGCTACCGAAGGCCAAGTTAGAAACTAATACATTGAAATTCTTCAAGCCGCATTTTGGAGTCAAGGCAAAATTCACTCCAATGGCAACATCATTCAATTCTTTGTTTACATTACAAAATTGCCCGTCAAACAACAATTCTCAGAGTTAATTGACATTAAAAAAATCTGGACACTCTATTTCCCTTCCAGCATGCCTCATTCATCGAGTCGTGGAATCTTTGTGAAATGATAAGCTCCAACAATAAATCTACCATCCAATTCCCACGCAATCACAAGTCGTATCCACACGGATAATGCCAATTCTCAATTCATTTGCCATCTCATTGTCATCTTGAAATATCACCGTTACCAGCAGCGTTTAGCAGCTGTACTTATTTGCAGCGTTATTGGAAAGCTTGATCACTTTTTAATGAGAAATCAATGAATTCAATCGAGACATTAGATGATGTATCTGTTGCTGGTTTGAGAGAAGAATAACTTATATTGGAGGAATTTGCCAAAAGTTAAGAAGTCAGAGTTGGAAATGGAATTGTGATGTTACCACCTGTGGTCATAATATCTGGTTGTCATTTACTATTGGATATCGGGACAGGAGTACTTTATTCCATCAGACATGTCAGATATCATATAATGATTCAGAGGACGTTACTGGAGGAAAAGAATGAACCAGCTATAGGAAATAACAGAGGAATCTAAAAAATGTTCCATATCTCTTTTATGCTTTTGAGTTCCAAAGGGACAGATGAAATGAAGTCTCAGCCAACCCTGCTATCAAGTTTTGAATACAAGACCTTCTTGGAGCATGGAGCAATTACAGAGCAATTATTAACCCTGTACAACAAACAGACACTTCAAAGCCATGATTTTCTCTCCAACAGACTCATGTAAATTGGTCCAATTGATGCCAAAATGAAGATATCTGCCTGCCTCTTTGTACCGATGATCCTTCTTCAGGGTTCAATCTAACTGTAAACAGATCAATGGAAAAACCTGC
Source organism: Lineus longissimus (assembly GCF_910592395.1). Taxonomy (NCBI): domain Eukaryota; kingdom Metazoa; phylum Nemertea; class Pilidiophora; order Heteronemertea; family Lineidae; genus Lineus; species Lineus longissimus. The sequence continues at coordinate 23,352,637 of NC_088308.1, read as the reverse complement.
TGACATTCTTTTCTACCAATGACATGCCAAATTTGATTTGAAGCATGATCTGCCGTAGAAAGGCAGCAAGAAGAGAATTAGATTTCTCTCTGATTGATTAGGCAGGGATGACATTATTGCCGCGAAATGAAATTTACTTTGAAGGATCTGTTTTCCACTCTGATCGTAGAAGATCCAAGAGAGATTTCAAATTTTTCTCACCTTTAAAAGGACAACATAGAGAGGTGAAATGAACAATATGAGAGAGACGTCTTTGTGCTGGAAATAAGGTCAATGTCTGAAGTGTATATCACACAACACAAAAGTACCTGTCAACTTGGAACACCATATTAGTAGGAAAAGATAGAGTACAGCTGACTCAGTAATGAACTTGATATCAAATAATATTGGCAACGAAGATCGGACAGAGCCAGCAAAATATAAAAAAATCTTGATTTGTCTCACCAACTTTCCTGCAGTAAGCTACCTAAGAGCCATAAGAGTAAATTCAGTTGACGCTTATCATCATTAGGCTCATATTCCTGATGTAGAGGCAAACATAAACTACCCAATAATTTGCCAAACCCACAACCCTCAGGAAATCACATCTTCAGAGAAAATTTCATTTTCAAAGATTCCTGCACAACACCCCATTATTTTCTACAGTGACAAAGTTAGATGGGTGACGCAAAGAATCCAATTTTCTTTTTGACGTCAAACATTTCGTAATCATCGTCGAATCCTGATTTCACACTGAGATTGTCTGAGTTATCATACTTCAAACGATGATTCTGTTTGAAAGTGATCTGTCATCTCAGAAGAGAGCTGATCAGTTGACAAAACTGCTGCTGTTAAGATGGGGGTTGACATGTTTTGAATTACAAGAAACATTTTTTTAAATTTCAATTTTTTTCGAGCATGGTAACGAGACTCAAGTTCTGTAAACCAAAATTTTTTTGGATGTTATTTTCGCAGTTAACGCATTTTGTTTCCAACGCAGACAAAAACTTATGATTAGACATTTCAAAAGTACTTCTTGCTAAAATGAATTTACTTACCAACTATAGTGATATACGTATACTACCAATCTAGCACAATCTGAAAACCGTCTAATCTGGAGAAGAGCATCGTATTTGCAGTACTCAGGGGAACTCATTAAAATTCCTCACCACATCCTCGAGGAACAAACCCCAAGACTAATGGTCTCATTAAATTTGTGTAGTAAGGCTAGTCCATTTCATTTCTTCCCGGTGGCCAGCCACATGTATCAATCAACAATTTTAACAGGGGGAACTGATTGTCTTTGATACAGGCAAATAGCGTTCTCAGATTTACCAAACAGTGTGGGCCTGTCAGTGTACCATCAAATTCAGGCCACAGCTTGCCAAAGCATCTCAAGGGGGTCTGATACAAGAAGACAATCAGCAATGATGAATAGCTGTATTCAAATGATAATTGTGGTAAATTACCTAGAACACTTTCAACTACTCAGCAAATTGAACGTTGTCAGAAAATATCATCTCGGCAGCATCAGGGGAAATCTTGGAGGGACAAAGTGATGCCAAGGATTCACTAACAAAAGTCAGCCATATTATATATCAGACAATTAGTTCCTGGCTAGACAAGACTGACAAGGTGGATTAGCTATCAAAGAGATAGTCATTGATTTTGGTGTACAGAATCTAAAGCTATGCGTGGTGGAAAGATCAAACTGATATGAACAGGCCGTCTTTGAATCATGTGTAGGTGGGATATCTGATTCTCCTTGCTTTCGAAACATTTGCCAGCCAAACATAGAGATAAACTGGTTTTATTCATCATTAGCTTCCTGACGTTTTCAAAAGTCAGTGCTTCTGAAGAGAATATATCAGGTCATTGACAAAGTACCAGACAAGGACTACTTCCACTGGCAATCTATGCAGAATTAGCAGAGATCTTCAGAAACACCACTGAAGAAGATAATGGGATCCCCTGACCTATGCCAATTGAACATGACTGATGAGAAGCTAATGGGTGGATACTTAATGATGTGGCCAATGGTCAGTCAAGTGACACCCAAGTGACACCCAAGTGACCTTGCTCAATACAATTCAACAACTCAAGTGATGGCTTCATCACCTTTCTTGTGGAAAATGATGAGATGTTTGGTTTCCTCCTGAATGTGTAGTCAACATGATTCTGGCTGATTGAGAAGACCAAGGTCAGAGGTCAGAGGTCAGAGGTCAGAGGTATATGAACTTTCAAGGTTTCGTTGCTAACAACTGAATGGAGTATGAAGGAAAACAATGGCCGACAGTGAATGGCCTCTACTTGCCTGAGGCCAATTCTCCAGTCAGACACATCTGGCTAACCAAGTTAATGAGCGCATTGGCCTTTGATCAACGCACAAGATGATTAGTGAAAAGGACACCAGTGACCACAGTTGATTTGGAGGAAATGTCATTGCTGGCCCTCAGGTTTGAGCCATCCCTACGAAGCCTCATCTTTTATTAGAAATCATTCACTATCTACAAATCTATATCATGGCAATTGGACCATCTTAGCAGGGCTCTTGATAATTCCAGAGAAGAAATTCACTAATGGTGTTGGGAGCCAGCGATGAAGGAAAGCCTAATTGGCTATTATCATCTCGAAGAAGAGTGATGTTAATTATACGCTAATACCTTGATGAGATGCGCAGATGGGGGCATTGGTTCGATATCCAGCCACATTCAACAATGCCTGCCTAATTTGAGCGCGTTGCTTGGTATGGCGTTTCTGCATCTATTTTTGGAATCCGACAGTTCTTGTGAGTGTCATATCAGTCCTCATATTTACGACAATTTTCAATTGATATCATCAGCGATGTTTGTTGGTATCATTGAATGCTCTTTAAAACATTGATATGTCTGTGGGAAATATGAGAATTGAGGCTGATAATAGCACAGACCAATAATGCAATCACTAATTTCTTGATGAATACAAACGCCTCATGGAGATTGTCCTCTCATTCAAATTGATGATAATCTGAACAACATTGTGTTCAACTACCACCCTGTACATGTACATAACAATATCTAAGAATAAGCTTTCAGGATAATTGGAAAGCGTCTCTTTGCAAATACAAGTACTTTTTGATTCGTTCAAACATATTTGCAACCCTTAGCAACTAAAGGCAAGCATTTGAATCTGCAAAAGTGGTTTCTTTGGTTACTGATTAATCAACGAGCTGGTTTCGCAACCGATTCTATTTCAAGCAAGAAATTAGATTTGAAACCTTCACACTGTTGGGGAAGTTGTGATTATAGCCAACTTGGGTGCAAACCTTAACGAAAATGTGGTTGACTAAGCAAAGTCACGTTTGAGAACAGTCAGACGCACATAAGCAAGTAAGTGCAAAACTGAAGGAGTGTTCCTGAGGCAACTATCTTGGATCAACCAGTCATGACACTGAACATTTGGAGCTACCTTTTCTGCAGTATCTGATTCCAGTTTGTTGCAATTGGTTGGTAATAAAGAAATGCTCCATCTCCTTTGCAATACAGCCATCCAGTTGAAAGATGAACCACAGCAGGTCTTCGACTTGAAGGGGCTAATCTCGTATGTCAAACACCCAATAAGTCTACCAACACTAATCAAACCAGAGCATTGTTCTGCCATCAATGCTTGACAGCTTTGGCAGATATTATGATGTGAGATTATACTTTCAATATAACTGATGCTGCCAAGAGGAAAAAAGTAGCATACAAATACAATCATTATTCATCATCAACGTCTCAAGAGTAGTAATACTAGTAAAGGGGTCTCAGCAAATCCTTCGAGGTCTACACTTTAATCCTGTGATAGATTCCTGCTCAGCGACCATGTCAGTTTTGATTAATTTTGCATCAAGACCATACCTCGTCAATGACATGCATCAATCCTTCAAGTCATGGGGTCGCTCTTGGCAAATCCTTCCAGGCAAACACCTTAATCCTGTGGTAGATTTCTGCTCCGTGACCATGTCAGTTTTTATCAGTATCTTCATAAGCTCAAAGCCTGCATGTCTCCCTTGCTTGGATCGATGCTTATCAGACATACTGAAGGGAGGGAGCCTGAAATGTATTTCAATCGAATGGCTATTGATGTGACATACTATTCAATACCAACCTTTTAGATCAGGTCATCAGTTGTCATGATTCAACTCTGAGGAAATCAATTAGAGTTTGTCAAAGGATTATTTCAGTTTGGTTATCCGAACATATTGCTTGTACATCACACATCAACATAGTTGATAGTCATGAACATGTCTGCTGGTTAATTAGTATCTAGAAAATATTTCAATATTGTTACATTAAAGAAGAGGATTGCGAGCATCTCTGAAGTCTCCAGATGGAGATGTCACACAGAAAGACACATTCTTCAAAGAGGTGACATTGAAAAAGAGACGGCTAGGTTGATACAACCCCACATGTGCCATCACACCAGTGGAAAGGTCACTACTAATGGAAGCAACACAGATATTGACACCCACACCCACAGCTTCATGCCAGGTCATTCCCTATAGATGGAAGTGCTCGCCAGGTTTTTTACACACGGCAAAGTCACTGATTTCAAATAGACACAGGGTTTTTCGAATAGGTGGAAGTAGAGCTAATAACAAAGTTCTTTGACACATGATCCGATGGTACGATGGTGACAGCTATTTCAGGTAACATCTGTGACCTGGGGCAGAATTGGCCTCACCTGATATCAAACGTATTAAACAAAGAACAAGTCTTTGACAAGCAGTTACAAATGAGGGGGGGCTTGTTTTCTTATATATTGCTTGAATAGAACACTGAAGGCTCGGAATCCTTAGGAGAGCCGAAGAAAGGGGGTGTAGAGTTACTGCTCCTGTATCACCTCTGGCCTCTTTGTTATGCAACGCACACTTCAACTACGAACTAATTGTAACAATAATCTACTGTGTTAATACTGTCCTCCAACAAGACGTCATCCCGTGATCAGATGATCATGCAAGTCAGATGGACAGCACACCTAATTTTCGCTGATGTTTCATTTAGGCAACATGAGCAGACCAAGCCATTACCATGGACATAGCGTGCCTGATGAGAAGAAGTGCAAAATTTATGACCAGACATGATATCAGCAGAGGTATCAAGCAGAGCTTCTAACCAGTGCTTAGATTCCGTATAAGAAATTGCTCATTTTTTTCAAGTGACGGTCATGTGGCCACACGACACCTCATCAGCTGGGGTACCTTTTCATCTCCAGGTGATTGGAGTCACTTTGACATCCCCATCCTACACAGCCACAGACAGACGACCAAATCACCACCGCCATCAACATCAGTAGCGGCAAGTACCCCTTGGATGGCTAATCTTATGAGGGCACAGATGTGTAGGCTGGAACCCTTGGCAGTATAATTGGCCCTTAAGTAAGTCGTCCTCCTTTGTAACTGAGCAGGAGTCATGAAGTCTTGTCATTAGGCAGTAAGACCACAAACATTGTAGATGTGACAACTTACAACGTAACCTTTGAAAGAAGCATTACTCCATCTAAACTCTTACTTAATTATTGGGTTGGCTAATGGAACTTTAAAGTGCACAGTCTCTGATTAAGAGAAAATTGAATCTTTCAAAGTCCAAATAGAAGAATTTGAATTTGACACGATCCCTGTATAATCATGAATTCAAATTCAAAATGCCCCGGAGTTCTTCAATCATTCCATTTGAATAATGTGATGGTGTTGAAGATAGATATATGAGGAGTAGGATATATAGGAGACAAAGAACCTTGAGCATTTTGAAAACAACAGGTGGTCTGATAACATCATTATATCAAGAAATATTCACATTTCCTTTTGAGGATAATGAATGATCTGCCAAGAGGAGATACCAGCATTCTGGAGTCAGCCTCACAGAGTGTGCCCTTTTTGAGGTTGTTCCTCTGCAAAAAATGAGTCACCTATGGAAAGACAACCTGCATATTGACTTACTTATGAAAGTGCACTTATGTACAACCTCCCTTTAGCAACTCCATGCCTCGATCAGACACTACCTGTGGCAGCTGACCAGAAGCCTAACCTTATTAGTGTCACGGCAGAAACAAGAAAAAGGAACTCGTCTGCGGAAGGCAAGGAGCAATTGCAGGACACGATGAATATGCATGAGTGCCATTATTCATGGGATGAGGCACGTAACTCAATAATGGTCAGGATTTGCCCTGAGTGATGCCAGGAACTGCCTGGAGGCAAAGTGAAGTAAGGAAGGATCCTTCTTTCCTGCCAAGATGCTAGATCCTGAATTGGCGAGAAACACGTTTTGAGTGCATGGCAATCAAAAATTTGACTTGAATCTGTCAGCCGTGAATCAGAATATGGGAAGGAGTTTGAGCTAACAGATAATCGTGCAATGATACAGCCAGAGATATATGACTTGTTCCAAAAGCAAGTTGTAGAATTGGACAGGTCTAGTGATCAGACACCTGGCAGATTTGGCAATGGTACAGAAAGCAGACAGGGGTTAGGAATTTTACATAAACAGAACTGCTGTAAATGAGACCTGAAAGAGAAGATGATAAACAGCATATAAAGCTGAAAACAAGTCATAATCTAATTAGGCATATACATGTACTAGAAATATCAATTCCGTCTAAGTAAATGTCAACAACAATGTCCTAATATCCCTTTCAGCCACAGAACTATCTAGATGCCTAAAAGGTGAATACTTACATTACAGATTCTTCTGGCTGTGTTTCCTGCAAAAAGAAAAGGTGGTTTAGTCTGCGTTGCATTATTCTCAAGAGGTATACTAATCATCCATCCATGTTTTCATGTCATGACAATACACAAAAGGCATTCGCAAACATGCAGCTGCATTTCCATTGCTTAAACCACAACAAGCCCCAGTTCATTGCTTATTTGATTGGGAATTCAAAGAGACGTAAAAACCTCTAATTTATCTTCGTGGTGTCCCATCTAATCAAATGCAACCACCTGACTGCATTCTGTTCACCGGGGTGCAATCATTCAAACAGGCTGGATCACAAGCTAATTGAACGGCCTGATTCATAATATGTAAATGTGTCCTCTAGCCTTGTAGTGATTAATATTCCCAACAACCAGGCTGAGGTGTCTGGCATGTCAGGCATGGGGTGAAAATATCTATAAATCCTATATTTGCCTCCAGAAATTAGCAATTTAGACAAGCAAACATTACTTGACGTATTGGTATAAATCTAGGGAAAGAGATGTCAAGAATTTGATGTTAACTCGAAAGGGACACTTGCCATCCATTTCAGCTTCTTTTGAGCTCAGTTTCATATGATTTGGTTGCAGTAAACGATTTCAGAAGAAACCGCTAAGGTGTATAAAAACTGGCATTACAAAATATTTCTGGACCACGGTATCAGCCCATCATGAGTGTTTTGTTATTGGCACAAAAAACTGAAGTTATGCAAGGAACCAATCATCGCATTTCTTGACTGTGGCAAAATTGCAATAAAGCTGGGATGAGGTTGTGATAAATAAAACATCTAACTGCTGGTGAGTTAAAGAGGGACTTGTGATAGGTTGATCAGAAGTTAACGTAACCGTGCCAGGTTCATGTTGAATTTGCCATTTTATTGGTTTGACATGCTAGAACACATGAGCCAGTCATTGAAATGAATGGTTTCTTCTTGTCCGATCCTCAAGGGGCCAATTTGGCCAGAGCCCCATTCAAGCTCAGCTGGTCTGTTTGGCCAATCCATCATGAGATGCCATGGATATTGAACAACTGTGACCACATACGGCTAATGGTTTGCCAGAGAATGTCTGTCAGTGGCCTGGCATTCGCCCACCAAGTATAAAGTAAACTATTCCTAATAGATCAGAATGATTGGCTAGACTGGCCACTGGTTGCTAATGAGAGCCATGAAATGCTACAAGTTTAAGCCATAAATACTCTGCACCTAATTAAGTCAGGAGCTCTAATTAGCTCTAAATGAAAGACAATTAAGGATTTCACTCCCGACATCAATTTTTAGTTGTCTGACTTTATGACTTTCTTTCTCGAGATTCTCAAATTATATCTCCGGACAAATAGAATATATCAGGCAATTGGGGAATAAGTAATGCTAGTGCATTGTAATCCTGGCCATACTTACATCATCCATGAGATTTTCAAACTGCAAAGAGAAGAAGAAAAACAATTTAAACACTAGAAAACTGTCCTTGACAAAAACACCATTCAATATTCAATTTCACCTGTGAATATAAAACTACTAACTCTACCATTTTCTTGGCAAAAAATTCAATTTGAGTTTGCCTTCTATTCAGTTTTCAATTCTGAATTCTAATAACACAAGAATCACCAGTAATCCGGAGAGACATAAGTCATCGAAGAGGAAGAAAAGTAATCAGTGAAACCACACAAGATAATGGTTTGGGAAATTGCCTCAGGGAAGAGTTGTGTTTTTTAGGTATTCAATCCATTTAATGCCTCTGGGTCTTTCAGACAAAATGTTGTGTCGCGACGGAAAGTAATTGGTGGGGAGATCTTATGGAATTGAAAAGCCAGATTGCCTGGTGAGAAACCTCGCTGACATGGCAAGATCTGTCTATTCTAAGCTGCAAGTGACCTCCCTGGATCCAACCTTAGTAGCACAGAGCAGGGGTAAATTGTTCAAGTAAGTTGACCTCTAACCAGATTGTTCCATCACTGCACCATAAGACATTGGACAAAGACGCATCTGTTTGAGTCAAGTTTTTCATTCATCTTGCACACCTTCATCATCACAGCCACTGCCTTCAACTGCCAATACTAATAGGATCACCTGAGCAACAAATCGAGATTTTAAAGGATTCAGGATCAATTGAAATCCAATCACATGCAACAACAGGCAAGTCGCTTCTGATCTGCACAAACTGAACAATGTCAATGTCTGCTTCAAAAATCGAATCAATCCCGCAAAATCAAATCCGCATTGGCGAAAATGACGTGGTTATAAAGCTCCTGTTAAACAGAGACATCTGCAGCCAACTATCTCGCTGATTCAGTCTGTTTCATTCTGACCTCTCCCAGCTTCTACGATGGAGGGTGCACAATGGACCAGCACGAGTTCATCCTCCCGATTGCATCCAAGAATACATTTGAAAACATTTGCAGAAGAAATGAAACTTTTATCATCTCTTGAAAACCTGGTAATCCTGTCATTTGACTAGTCTCTGAAAAAAACATGTTTCCCAAGAGAATAGGATAAAGATTTATGAATGAAGGTTTATCGAGTATCAGTAAAAAGTGGCGACTTAGAATATACAACAGTTCTTGATCGGGTCATGGTTGTTTGAGAGTGGCTGGTACCTGCTAATCCCTCAGATTATACATTTTTCATGAAAAAGGAAGTCAGTGTCAGATCAGAACATTGATTTGTATCATGGAAATTCTCTTTCTTGGGCATTCTCGGGTCATCTTTAGTTCTATATACATGAAACATGAGGGAGAGAAGATAGCACATTAGCGATTTGTTGTGGCATCCAAATCTTAAGAAGGCAGCTAGGTCTCGGAAGACATCAAAGTTTAAAAATGTTTTCCCCTTTTGTCAGCCATTCATCTCACGCCACATTGCCTCATTCATGACATGTTTATATTCCTTTTCCACCAAATCCTGGTTCGTGGCACCATCCGCACAAAATAAACAGACGGCATTCAGTAGACGTCGATCAATCTGACGGAATGAAAACACGACCAGATACATAATTCATAACATGGTTTACTAAACACAAGAAATCAATAAATCGGGAGTCTGGGGTAATCTTGATGCCAGGAAAGAAACAAAAATAGTTGTGCTCTCCATTTGAGAAATCTGCTGTTCAAATATGTGATGCCAATGGATGTCAATATGGCTCTGAACAGTGTCTACAAGCCTTAATGCATGACGGGTTTTAATTGAAAGCTTCCATCAATAAGTCAAAGAAGAGTGCCAATCTGAAGGAGATCTGGGAATATCCAAGTCAAGTGCATTTTTGAACAAAACGAGATACAATATTTGATGATTTTCTTTCGCATTGTTTTTCTACCCCGGATGTTACATTTGATGTTGATCAACGGCAGCTTGGTTCAATATCCTGAGGGGGGAAGAGTTAACAATGACAGCTAGTCCAAAAAAGATCATGAAGTTCTGCTTCCTTGAGCTTTGGATCAGTCTCGCGCCACATCAAAAATTATCTTCAGCAATTTTTTCCACTGCATGCATGTTCTTATAGGTTACTATTAGCAGTGGTATGCATATGTAAGCGCTGGCATGCAGGTTGTCCATCCCGGAGGTGTCTGTACTTTCCCCTCACTGACTATTCATAATGTCTCATCTAGTAATAGCTAAAGTGAATCTGTGATAGAATTCCCTGGGTCAATAAAACGTTGACATCTGAAGCGACATGAAAGCCAGCTAATTAGTATTCTGCATCCAATAACGCCATGCCAAGCTGCCTGGTCAATTGTTGAGATCCAAGCAGTAGGCGGTGGATCAGGGCGGATCAAGGATAGTCAATTAGAGCAACTTCTAAAGGATTGGCGGTGTTGACCTACGGATTATTGGAAAACACCACTGTCAGAAGCTGCAGGAAAGGATTGTAAATGGGCATTAGAGCTCAAAAGAATCTGATGTCAACATTGTGGACCAGTGAGACACACACTGAAAGCAGTTATGTCTCCAAAAAGTATTTACGATTTTTAACTTCTCATCTTAGCGATCTTGTCAATTGCAGCGTTAGAGAATCTGTCACTTCAAAGTTGAAGATATTTCAGTATTTCAGCAGTGTATTGATTACCACACTGTTAGTAATTTTTAATTTCTATCTGAGTCGAGCCCTCTTTCTGTCAATGGCAGGTTTCACAGAGATCATTCATGGCTGAGGCAGAGGTGCTCGAGGTACCCAAGGATCTGTGTCTTGAACTTAAACTTGGTTTCAAAGGCGCTTCCCACGGAATTTTTCAAAGAAAATGTCATAGTGCATTTTACAATCTAAATTGTGCAAATATGCCATAACAAATATCAAAGCTCTCCAATTCAACTACCAAGCAGACAAATCCCTAAATCTCATCACGGTACACATAAAACCCAACTAGGCTAAGTTTATGAAATCTCCTTTGATGAAATAAAAGGCACGAGTACAGCATAATCTCATTATGGCCGAGTAGGAATGCCAAGTCTTTTCTCTTCCATTAGCGATAGAACCCGCGGGACACACACTCATGAACCTGATCAATATGTCCATAGGAAACATGAGCCAAAGATTTCTCATTGATGGAACTTGAGTGCTCGAAGTGGAGGATATGCAACACTCATTTATAGAACTCAATGCTTGAAAGAAGATAGGTGACACAAGACAAAAATAACTCTCATGAAAAATTTGTTTCACAAGGCTTTCTATTCAAACTCCTAATAAAACCATCCTGCATAGTTAATCTGCTGGCTCGTCTCAAGATGTAGAAACAACGTCAGTCCAATGCTGAACTACTTTACTCTGAGGGTTCCACACCGTTACAACTTGGATAAATCAACAGGAGAATACATTCCCCAGTTAATCACGGTGTCAGAACAAGTGGTATTAATTTCCAACATGATAATTTTCCATCACTTTTTCCGAATTACACTTTAAGTCCCAGAAGATAATAACCTACCAGAAGGATTGTTATTTTCATTATTTCCCCAATAAGATACTGATTTAATCAACGCAGCTGATCCCAGCAGATTTCGCAAATAATGAAGAAATTGACAGCCATGACATTGAACAAGAGGTAGGAATGTCTTGAGAGACAGGAGCCACATGGCAGTCTTTGGCACTTTACGAAAAGTCAGTCTTCAATTTCTCCTATTATTTTTTGAATTAGGAAATGCTTTTCTGTTTTCAAATCAGTTTATCTTTCTTACAGTGATAGTCAGACAAAATATTTTTAAATCCCTGGGCACTGACAGCAGCAATGACAAGTAATATTAGATTCCTCTAGATGCTTCTTATGATTCCAGTGAAAGCGCCTTAAAAACAAAAAGTTACAGAAGCCAATGTTTTTAATAAACCACTTACCTCAATCGAGAAGTCTCTTTCTACATTATATCGCGTTCGGAGATATTTCCTGCAATGATAAAAAATGTAAACATGTAAGGATCAAGGGGTACAAAAAACAGCTTATCAGGGCAGCATGAGAGATGGCCGGGAGGTTTTTGTCAATCAATCAGGTCATCAGACAGACAAGCTTAGGAAAACATCAAAATAAAGTAGGTACAATGCATCATTGCATGGACATGTGTCTGAGCATAAAGTAGACCTGACTTTTCTCGCCATTTTGAGTGATAACATTGCTGGCAACAAGTGGATTTGTTTGCCGGCAACATGATTATAAAATCAATTTGATCTGGAACAATTTTTTGCTTGTTGTCAGAGATATCACAAAAGTAGCACAAATTCTTACGGGGACCCAACAGGAACTGCAGTAAAAACCATTTTCATCTTCCTTCGAGGACATTCCATTAGATTAGCAACACACCACACATGTCCTTTATCATGAAAACAATTTCTCAGCCCCATCAAGGTCTCTCGCACAGCCTCTTTGATCTTGCCTCTCGCCTCAAAACCTTGCATGCCTAATCCTTCATTCTAATTACTTATCTCCCACAGTAAGAACAAGTACACTTACGACCAGCACGACGAAAGCAGACGCTTCCATTAGTAAAATAAGTTTGAAAGTTCAGCCTTGTATATGTCAAGAAAAGCATTTCTGAACTCAAGTAGCAAGCAAGGAACTGAAGGCTTCGAACAAATTTTTCTTTTTCTTTCTTGACTCAAAAGAGGAGTTCTGTGGATTTGTCTTCATTGGTTGCTTCCATCATGATTATTATTATTATTATTATTATTATTATTATTATTATAAAACATTTCTATAGCACCCTATTCATAAAAGTAATGCTCTAAGGCGCTTTACATTTAAAACATTCATTCATCACAGATGATTGCTGTATTATCATCATTGTCGGCAGTCACCAGAGCTGAGGAAGGCTGGTTTATATCAATATCTATTGATGCTGACCACCGCTGGTGGGGATATGCCGCCTTTGTGATATCATGTGGGAAATTGTACAATTTCAGGGATGCCTAGAGATAATGATGGGATGTTGAAGGATTATTTGTAAGGCACGATAACAATTTGCAGCCAGGATGATTCAAAGAATTTTTATTTCCTGTCCGCTAAGGTCTTGAACACTGCCATTACCATTTGTGATTCAGTACAGCGTAGGTCCAATTTGAATAGTACTGTATGGTATACATGGTAGCAATAGCAGAATCCAATAAATGAGTAAACTAATGCAGGAAGCCATCCAAGCCAACATCGGCCCGAAACGGAATCATTTCCATAAAAGGTGCACTAGCACAGCTTCAGATACATAAGTTACAATTAGAGCAATGGATAAGAAACACGCTAGTAATAGCGCCGTAGCCATGCTAGAGGAAACTGATGAGAGTGTGCTCTGAATATAAATCCATTGCGGCCAAAGTAGACATGGCAAAGGGCCAAATACGGAGAGGTACTGACTGCTAGTAGTACCGAGTCCCAATGACTTGAATAGCTGTCTCACAAATAATCAGAAAGCTTTTAGAGCAAGAGCGGTCACTCAACAGATTGCGGCCAGACTTTGGAACCAACTCAGTCATGATACTCAAAAGGCTAAGACTGTTGCCATTTTCAGGCGTGGGCTAAAAACCCATCTGTTTAGACGATATCTTTGATTTGATGCACCGCATTAGAGCAAATTCTTCTTGGATTTCGCGGTATACAAGTGTAAATTTCAATTCAATTCAGTTTTATAGAGGACTGCTTATCATGGCCGTATCATGCTCTGTGTGATGTTTGGAGATGATACCAATCATGCCAATACATCATCTGATGTCGTATCATTTTCTCCCGGCTTTTACACTACTGCACACAAGGTTTTACGGTTAATAGCTGCACAAGCAATTTGAGCTAGCACGGCTGGTTGATCCATAATTAGACATGCATTCGAAGCAAGAATACGCATTGATTCAGTCAGTGCCGATCAATGCAGCACGCAATTCTAGGATTAGAAAAAGAGTTGTTAAAATAACACCCCGTTTTTCACTTGGCTAGATTTTAATTCTGAGAGCTCTGTAATGTAAGTAGAGACTTTCACTGAAAGTAGAGATCGAGTTCTGTTCAAGCAATTTGTATTCCACGCAATAAAATCTGCTTGGTACTCAGACATGACGATTGACAAATCATGCAGAAGAATAAGAACATTTATTGCTTTTTCGATTATTGCTCAATCAAGCGTGAAAGAAATGGTCAACGTTTCCAAGGATACGATCAGTTGATCACGCAACTCCATCTGTTCTCATCCTGACCCACATCAGCGATAACACAGAGTGCCTCCAGGTCAGGCTTGTTTGGATTAACAATCCATCGATTTGTGATCAATAAAACCGGACATCAACTTGCTGGGGGGTCCGAGGAATGCCACCATTGTCAGGATGTTAAGTGTAAGCTCCGTCACATTCATTGACATTATTCAACAGGCTCAGATTCAGAACAGTTTGTGCATAACTGACCAATCAGCTAACAGAGCCAACAAATGATGTTGCCCACCTGATTGTGCGGGATATACCGATGGTACAGTTTGCGCATAACTGACCAATCAGCTAACAGAGCCAACAAATGATGTTGCCCACCTGATTGTGCATGATTTACGTCATTTGCTGGCTCAGTATTATACTATTAAGCGGATTGGTCAGTTATGCACAAACCGTACCATTGCATTGGCATATTAAGTATCAAACTGCATGGGAAGAACTTGAGTCAAAATACGACAAAAACATTAGTCCAGGATACATGCCGATGGTATGGTTTGCACATAACTGACCAATCAGTTGGCTGATTGGTCAGATATGCGCAAACCGTACTGGCATCGGCATATCCGGGATGGGACTTATCCGGGACCAAGCCCAAAGTTCTTTCAAGTATCCTGTAATAGTACCAGACTGATCCAGGGCAGATAACAGTGGTGACAAAACATGGTGGTCGGCCTCAGAATCATCTATATTGGTCACAACACCTGTAAACGTAGATACATAACAATACATGAGGTATCGCACATAATGTACACACTATGTGTAGGCTATAGAAGAGGCCTACAATAGGCTACAAGATAAAGTCAAAGTGGATTCTTGAGAAGTTGGTGAGGATTTACCGTCACATTTCACCACTGTTTACGGCTGTAACTTACAACATATGAATACATACCGCTTGTCAAACTTCCCAAAGCATCTTCCTAAACAATTCCCCATTATGAACTGAATTATTTTTTCACTCTTTCATCGGTAAATCCAGGATTTATTCACAGCAAATTCTCACAAACCTACAAATCGGCCATACCGGAAGTGATTTCTGATTTGACGTCAGCAAGGATTTTCCAGCCTTCTAAATTTAGAGAGCGTTCGCAAGGTCATTGTTATATTTAATCCGCGTTAGCAGGTCATGTGATCTTTGAGATTTCGCGGGAAATGAAACTGTAAACAAACGCACGTGCGCAGTTCAAATGGCAACAATTGCCGACTTTTCCTTACTATAGGGAAGGGTTTCTTAAAGGGGGACTATAGGCACGAGCTTGTATGAGCTGCGGTAGTGTCATTGATAATAAGCCATGTCTTTTAGGAAGGTTTTATTTAGGACATAGTCAATGGAGACATTAAGATTAAGTACCACAGAGCCCAAAAGAGTACATTGTATGAGGAAAATGAATAAAAGGCTGTACCCTCATTTGTACCCGAAGTATATACTTCCCGGAAATACTTGTTCCAGCTGAAAGCATAGTTCCATTTTTTAGCTCAGATGGCGCCAGCTGTGGCCCTGTCAATCATTGGTCTACCTGAGGCTGATGAGGAACTCATGAAACTCTACAGGGTGGCCCAGAAAGGTTTTCCCTTGCATAATAGAATTCTATTGTGTATCCATTGTGTGAGGGCCACCCCTATAGTACATGAACTTGTCACCCTGTTCAAAGACATCGGAGCGAAAGGGATTGCATGAAATCAGAACGCCAGACCTGAAGAGACAGCATATACTGCAACAACCATACCATGCTGCCACAACCAGACCTGATAATACAGCAAGCATATGCTGTCACAATCAGATGTTACTTCTGCTCCCAACTTCCCTAAGTTGGGAAAACGATTCCGCTGTTCCATTCACAGTATAGTTCCTGGATAGATGGCATTCCAGTCATCATCAAAAGGCATGACCAAGTCAGTGACACTAGAATGATTATGTACATTTTCCAATGCTCCCAGAACTGTCTCAGTGACAGCTGGCAAGATATCCCAGCAACAGTTCAGCCATCCAAAACTAAAGACGGTTATCCAAGCGACCCAAGCTTTTCTTCCCAGATCAATCACAGTGGCGATTCAACTAGGTGTTCCAATAACCGGCCACAAGATACTCCCCAGAATCTTTGAGGCTGGTAAAATTGAGGGGCAAAAGGAACTGAAGAGTTTCATAAACCCCAGTCCAGATACGTAACGAAACACCATGATGACTAAAGCAAGACCAACAGATCAAATTTCATTGGAGTCTTCCCATCGCCTCAGATTGAGTTGCCTGTGTGTCGAACAAATTCATGAACAAAACCGTTTAATCTACAATACTTTATTTCATGATTAAAGAGGATGAAGTTAATATGAAACATGCACATGTAATAAATGTTTTCAAAAAAAGGATGATATGAAAAACTAGAAGCACTGTCATTGTAACACAGTTGAATGGGAGTCTAATATTGGCACAAAGTACAGTAAAGTACTTAAAGCTTTTCTCTGTGATGATAATGATAGGCCTATTTGGTCCAAACAGAAAAACCACACACTCCTCATGTCATTGAATGCACATGTTTATCATACCTCATGTGAGAATGTTGGGTACTTCCTTTGAAAGTATCGACTCCAGTTAACCTTTAAAATCAAAAAGTCCTTGTAAATGTACTTAGTTTATGGCCTCTCAATGAAAGTAATTCAATTGATTTCCAGTCATGTTTAAAGGGAAATACTATATATATTCATACAAATGTTGGTGCTTCGGGTTAAAATAAGAAATTATTGCAGAATTTAAACAAAAGCCTGTCTACACAAGTGAAAACAATGCTCGAGATATTTTAGACATACATGTAATAGCATGTGACCAGTTATATTGATCATCGCAAAAAAGTGTGGGCAAAAACATGGACTAGGATATGTTTATGTCCTAACATGATTTTAAACCAAAGGTTATTTTAAATGCATTGTGGTAACAACGAAACATCTGCCAACTCATTTACACTGTCATCGCATACAATTTCAAACATTTGGCGCTTCATAAAATACACACAAGTGATCAATCCTCTGATGTATCAAGAGACTTCTAGTGCACTCTTACATGAAGTCAACATCATTCAAATAAACCGTTTTAGAAAAATACATCACTTTTTCTCAAACACTCCTTGTGTACCCATCAGAAATAACCGACTTTGTTTCAAATAACTCTTTCAGTCTTTCACTGATACCTTAGATTGTCCACAAGTTGTCCTGTTTGAAAAATATAACCATCCCTTCAAAAGTCTTACAGTCTTTCCTAAAGCCTCGCACTATACTTTCAAGTCTTCAACAACAGCATGCAGGACCCGAAACGGCACCTGAAATTCTGTCACATTCCATTCAAACTAGATGAAAGTTAACTGATTGCTCAAAATGCATGAATTGAACCTAACCATCTCCATTTTCTTTGGGCTCAGCCCTAGGAGAAGTTTTCTTGCTGTCAACAGCCGTACTGAGAACATCTTCAACGTCACTGACAATCTTGTGAAGTACATCTTTGGACTTCGACATCACATCAAAAAATTTCTTATTACTGCCAACTGCCGATTCGCTCAACTTGCGTTGTTCTCTGAGCTTCGTTTTGAGATCCTGAAGCTCATTGGCCACCTTCTGACTATTCTGTTCACTTGAGTTGAAACTTGATTTCATTTCATCTGAAATAAATGAAAAAGTACCCTGAGGTGAATATTTGACTGTTGACCTAATATGATACGAGTTCTTGCATTGGCCATACAATGTGAATTTTTCAATCTTCATTTCTTCTGCAGTTCGTGACTGATTCAAAAATGAGATCTACAGGATGTTGTTGGTCCACAAGACCATTTCATTGCTCACCTAATTCTTCCTGCAAGTCCTTAATGCGACTTTCCAACTTTCCTTTCGTCTTCTCACTCTTATCAAGCCTCTGCATGACACTGCTGATATCCACCATGGCTCCCATGTAGTTCACAAGACCGCTAAGGCTGAACGTTGGCTTCTGCTCAACGACCGGGGCCTCCACTTCCTCCTTTTTAATGACAGTACCATCCTCCGCAATCTCTTCTTTAATGTTTGGATTGTCAAACAGCACTTTGTTACCTGTTAACAGAATGAGGCATTGTAAAAGCTTTTACAATGGGAGTAATTTTAAGTGATTATACATTAACTTGTATGTTAGTCAGATGTTTTTGAACAACACTCAATCTTTGAGGGCCACAACCATTATTATGGCGATTACAACACATCATGAGACAACGGACAGTCTATAACCGACGGAAAAAGGCTTTATCAAACTGGAAATCCATTACTCTATCTGCCCGAGTATTCTTTCAAATCTTACCATATTCTCGTACCCACTGCCACAAAAACCTACCTCTAGCTAAAGCATATTCATCTGGTTCCTCAACCTTTTCCACTTTGACTTCTTCTTTAACAATTTCCTCTGGTTTACCTTCCTCTTTCGCTTCTTCCTCACCCTCCTTGATTGATTTGTCGCCTTCAGCGGGAGTCTTGTCGTTTTCCTTGACAGGCTTGTCAGTCAGCTTGCGATACATCACAGAATCTCGCGTCGCAACCTTCTGGACAAGTTTTTTCACCTGTAAAACACAATACAATTTTCCTCAAGTTAGGTTACTAATGAAAAGTCCAGTAAGTTTTTGATTCCAATATTTTTGTAAACTATTCTTGGCAATGTTTTGATCATGATTACAAGGATGAGTCATTCTTCATCATGAGTTAGAAGAGGGCTAGTCGGTCAGCATATGTCTTCAAGTTCTCAAGCCGTCAACAAATATTCACATTACACCCGTCTTAAAGCTTAATATAAAGTTTCCCCAATATACATTTCATACTCACCATGACTAGGATGATTTGAACGTACCTGAGATCGTGACAGTATTAATCCAAGTGTATGGATTATCTCCTCTACATCAGTAGCAAGTATATAGCCGCAGTGTGTCTGGTCGAAGTAGACATACGACAGAAGCAGGCCAGGATCTGCCGTGTAATATTTGATTTTCTCCTTCTCTTTCTTCTTGTCCTTGTCCTTCTCTCGCTCACGGTCCCTATCGCGGTCCTTCTTACGATCTTTATCTTTCTCCTTCTCTTTCTTCTTCCTATCATCGTCATCCTCATCCTGAAAACAATAGAAAATATTCTTCAACACTGTCAAGAAAAGTATTAAGCATTCTTTCCATCTTGACACACAAGGCTCCGACATTGAACAACAACTGATATACAGGGTATCTGTCCTTACCTCTTTGTTCCCATCATGTTCCATCTCTTCCTCATCATCATCTCCTTTCTTCTTCTCATCTTTCTCAACAGATTTCTCCTTCTCCTCATCATCCGTCTTCCTTCGCTTCGTTGATGGCTCCTGATATGATAAAAAGACAATGCTGATTTTAAAACCGACCGCATCTTAAATGTCTAAACAACGCAGGGACAAAAGCCTAGAAAGGCAACCCAAAGACAGCCTAGTATTCGTTACTAACTGGATCTTAGAATGAGAATGCCTCATGGAATCACTGCAACATATATTTGAAGCAGCAATCTTTTAGTTTTAGGGAGGAAAAGCCCTCACTTCATATTTGAAAGGCCTGTCGATAATGTTCTGAAGTACTGACCTTTTCCTTGCTACATGAGCGTTCCTTCTCATCCTTCTTCTCCTTCTCCTTCTCTTTCTCCTCCTCCTTGACTGACTCAGGTAAACTCACCAAATGTTTGTAAATGTGAAAGCCGAAATCACGCATAAGCATCTCATTGAACAGCTCGGCAAATAGGGACACCTGAAAAAAGATTTCGGTTTATGTTCGGTAATATGCAATGATATACCCACAGTGGAGATCATTCTTGAAGATGACTTTCCACTAAACAGAGAATTCAGAAATCAACCTTTTAATTGGGTAGATTCTTTTCGATTTCAGATAACAGAGAGATCCAACACTGCCAGTTCTGAGTTGCCTGCAGCTTTCTCACCACATCTCAAAACTACAAGATATTGACATTTTTGAAGAGTGGACAAGACATCTCATATGCTGATGTAGCTGTCCAGTGCCAGTGAAAATTCCATCCTGTAAATATCTTCTTAACAAGCCCTCATTGCCATGTGGCATGTTGGCTAGTCTAACTAAAATTTTAAATGCTCACCTCAAATGAGTGTTCCTTATTGTCCTCTGGTCTATAGTCGAGTAGAACACTAAGAGACATGACAGTACAGTCAAACTTGCCACTCTTGGCCACAGTCGATGGATGAATGATTATTGCTGGATTGTCTGGCAGCACATAGCGGCGTTCACGGACCACTTTTTCACGTTCTTCACGTCGCTTCTTTTCTTCTTCCTACAAAGGGACACGAAAAGGTCAAGACGAATGATCATTTAACAGGAAGAAGGAGACCTAAACCTACATGTACCACAAAGTGAACCACTTCAACAAATTAGGAACATGGTCTATGAGTGAAGTCTTTTCTATTTACCTCTCGTTTCTGTCGTTCTAGTTCCCGTTCTTCTCTTTCCTTTTTATTCTCCAATTCCTTCTCCTCATCTGGCTCCTGAAAATAAGGATGGAAATGAAACGAGGGGCAAATATGCCCACGTGCAATCGATAAGGGCTGTTGACACTTCTTTACTGCTACAAAAAAACCCACTTGGCTCTATGAATCAACAGAGACCCCATTGATAATTAGAGCCGCCGCCAAATTCCTACCTCTTCCTTCTTCTCTGCCTCTTCCTCTTCTTTCTCCTGCTCTGACCTTAGGGCCTTGGTCAGACGGGCTATCAGTTGAGACTTCAAGCCTTTAGAATTCAACCCCCTCGCCTCAAGTTCATGTCGCATACTTGTGACCTGGAACATGGAAAAATGAAGCGTTTGATGGCATATGTTCAGTCTATACTGTCTGATCTTCTTCCTTGCCTCCTTGCAAAACTGACAGTAAACCACTACAGTGGAGTCTGGCCTTAACACCAGGAGAAGTAGGATCAGCAGAGTTAAGAGCCCCCAACCATCCCTCAGTTTAAACATACTAAATGAAGCGAGGATTTGTGGCAGACCTATGCTCAATTTAGATTAAACAGAGACTCTTCTCCTTAGAGAATGGATATAAGTAACTGAGTAAAAGACCTGAAGAGTACTCACCTTAAGGGTCTTCGGATCAAGTTCTGAATAATGGGATGGCTCCTTTTTCTCCTCGGAGCTCCCACCCTCCTCATCTTCGTCTTCCTAGAAAATAAACAGTATGGTCTCGTTTAGAAATTGGTCTCCCTGCGCAAAAAATTATTTTGTGTGTGCGGTTTTTTGTTTTGCTTAATTTATCCAATATGACAAGGCTCCTGGAATAGTTCAAGGGATTGAAGGCCTTTTTTCCTATCAATTAATGCATCTAACAATTTAGTTTGGACTATTTTCAGTTTTTTGTAAACCTGCTTTTTTGCTTTCTTGGTCCATGGGTGAAATTGAAGAAGCTTCCAAAATCAAGAGGTCAACAGGTAAGATACGCATAAATCTTGTAAATCAATTAAAGCCAGCATTAATCCCTTGAGCATATTTTAAAGTCAACTTGTCTGGGTCTTACGGTACCATTGATAGGAGCCACCCTTTGGATTTCAGATTACTTGTAAAAAAAAGTGCACTTGAGTTTAGTTCTAGATTTTGACACAAGCTTAACCCAAACTACACTTGGTCTCTTTTCCTTGCTTGAACCAGGCTGAAGCCAAAATTATTCCTTGCCTGAACATATCCATGAGTACTTTAGGTTGAAAACAACCTTACTAACTCCCTGAGGTTGCTTCTTTTCAAGAAAGAGTAACAGTTTTTCTACCACAATGTTCTTTCTTCTTCAGACCTCCAAAGAGTTGGCCGACGCCTTGGGTTTTGGTCTGCATATTTGGTCGCCCTGGGTGATCATGATTAGACAACCAAGGACTGCTAACCTAGTATCAATTCCTTAATAATATTATACCTGTAAGCTCTGCCCCCCCCCAAAAAAACCCTCAAAAGGTGGACCCTATCAATGGCCTTTTATCCAATTATTAGGTCTATTCTGGAAGTCAGCAAAGCTCAGGTTTTTATGGTTCCATTTTGATAGATCTGGATCAAAATTTTTAGGTATGGTTAGTTGGGGGATGAATGGCTCCGATATTTTTTCACTTTGCATTAAAACATACCTTGGAGACCGCTGAAAATGAAAAAACCCTGATTACAGTTGGATTAGAATTGTGTTGTATTCTTTACGAGCCGGAACACAGCACCAGATCTCCATACTCTGGTCTGATATTAGTGAGCTGGGGCGGATGGCCAATGGCCCTTTCCTAAATAGTGCAACGCTATTTGAAAAACAAAGAAATAACACTTTTAAGAGACTGGGATAGTTGAAAAGTAAGGATGAGTGCCTGTGTTGAGTCCTCCTTGTTGTCCTCCGTTTTAACCTGTAGCTGCTTTTTGTATGCTGCCTGCAGACCTTCCCAGTCTAGTCGAGACGGGATACAGCTCCACACGTCGGGTAGAAAAAGTACAACGGTTTCAACTCTGGCAGGGACCAGCCGCCCTTTGTGCATCTCTTCGGGCCTGTGGTAGCGGATCTCTGCAAATCGGTACCTGTTGGAAAGGGTTAGGAAACCATGGAATTAATTCCTGTTTGGCAAGAAATTTTAGGTTTGGCATCTAGTGTGACAGTATTACATCTATTGGATATCAGGGGACTCTTACGAACTCAAATTTATAAGGGTAGTGTTAATATTTAAGTCTTAAAATTAATTAAAGTTTTGAACTGGCATGTAAGTGTGCAAGTAGGGTCCCAGAAAACCAATGCATAACCTGACCAAATATTCAAGACAGCAAAAAATTCTCCACTGAAAAATTATTTTCAAGAGCAGGAGGGTAGCGCTATTGCATTTCTTTAAGTTAAGAACCAAAAGCATAACGGAGTAGAGCATGGTTTAGCCAGAACCTGAAAATTTCAAAGTCATTTAGTCATTTCTTTCTTGCATTGCACGAGTACGTATTAATAGAAGTGCATCTGACAAAACGAAGTCAAATTTTGATGGAAGGGCACGCTATCAATATCCGCAATTAAAATGACTAGATTGGTGATCCCTGAAGTAAAGATTCTGTTAGGCTGCTACTTAATTCATCACCCAACCACAATAGGCATGCTCAATTTGCAACAAGTTTCAATTACAACGTCAAATATTCATAGATTAACGTTTGAAAGGAAAAAGTTACCAAATGAATATATTTAATTCTACCCCTAATTAATTTCTATGATGTTTCCTTTTAAAAGGCTTTTTCTGAAGTCCACTCTTTTTTATTTCTGTACCCACCATTGTGTGCAGTGGCTCAGGTCTACACCAGTCAAAGCCTTGGTCGTCCTTATAGCTGTGTTAATCAATACTCGAGGGTCTTCCTTCGGGTTGGCACCGTCTAATGTTGGTGACCATGGGCCCCCAATGGCCATTGGCTCGCCCTTTCCCTTCAAGCCAATAAGGAATTGGACCAGACGAGTCGGATGTTGGAATGATTCCCGGGCCTCTGCGGTGTCTTCTGTCAGGGCGCAGGATTTGTGGTACATATCTTGAAGACTTGGCAACGTGAGCAACATCACCTGCAAGAGAAATGAAAGGGATTATGGAAAAGAACAATCACCACAACGCAGCATCAAACGACCTTGCTGAACACACTGCAATTTAATTGAATGGGAAGGCCTAAAATGAGGGAAAACCTCTCCACCAAGAGACCCAGCTTGTCGTCAAGTTTGGTCCAAACTCAGCATAGAAGGCAGCTCAACAGATCAACCACTCTGGGAACTTCTACATTTGTTCTTTAGGTCGAGGTACTATCAATATATAGCTTACCTTAGCACTAAATAAATGATCTGCATCATTTGGCTCAAGGACAGCATTATTTGGCTCCAATGGAGTAACCTCTTTATGCATGACATGGAAGCCACAGGAGTTGTTCAGATTGAATGACCTGTGCAGGGGGAACGCATCCGTCCATGTGAAGGAGGCATTGAAAAAGTCGCTGGGAATGTACATATTTTGGTAGCGTGATTTCAAAGAGATTACACTAGCCACAGAACTGAAATGAGAATGTTGAAAAGGATTAAAGACAAACCAAGGATGCAGAGTTTTAACATCACTTTAGAAAGGAAAATAAGACCGAGCAGACAACTTTAGAATGCACAACTGCTGATGTACAAAATGGAAATTTCAGTTTTAGTTGCACCAGTTTTCATAATTTGACTGAAAAGGAAAACCCATATAAAGTTTATCAATAATCTCAGGCCAGCATGAAGTGCATGTACAATACTTTGAGTGGATATGCCCCTTCCAACAGGGATGAGGGGACCAGCAATGTTGGTGCGCTACAAAACCAATGACCTTCCAAGATAAAATTTCTACTTACGTATCAAGAGTAATCTTTGGGATTTGGACCATATATCTTGGTGCAATTCTTGTTCTCCTTGACCGCGCTGGACTGCGGGGGCGTGGTGACCTTGACCTCAGACTAGGAGACCTGGAACGCTTCCTTGGTGATCGTCTCTCCTTTTCACGCTCACGTTCACGATCTCGCTCACGTTCACGCTCTCGTTCACGCTCTCTTTCTCGCTCACGTTCTGGTTGAGGCGGTGGCCCTCCCGAGGTCTGGCGTGGTGGACGTGGTGGTCTGTCATGATGTCGATCACGATCTCGCTCGTAACGCCCAGGTCCTGGACCTCTCTCACGATTATTTCCACGGTCTGGTCGCTGCATTCCACTACCATCGCCATGATAATTTCCTCGGAAACCTGGAAGGAGTAGTGATCAAATCTTGCAGCGGTGGTAAATAAAAACTAAAAAGAAATACATGTATGTAAGTAACATGTTTCAAACACTCAAAAAAGTTTTAATTGGACTCGCGCGGGACACAATACCATTGGTGCCAGTGCCAGTGCATACCAACATGCTCAACTTACCAGGTCCTGGCTGTGGAGTCTGTGACATAAGTGGTGGGACTTGAGGTGGTGGTCCTCCATATTGATTCGGGTTCAATGAATTGCCAAAGCTCTCTCTCGGAGGCATTGGGGAAGGCTTCATTCCATAGCCAGACCCCATCCCTGGATTCTAGAAAAGAAAGGATGGTAATCCCAATTCAGATGGGGTAGGGTGAGGGCTTGTGACCAAGACAAAACTGCACTGGACCATTACAAAACGCTTGAGAAGCACAGACAAGACGTTCACTGATACCAAAACCTTGCCAGAGTCCACAAAGATAACAAGTTGCTAACTTGGTTGAGTTTGAAGTGTTCCTACCTGATTTGGCAAAAGTTGTATTCTAGAGGCATTCCACTTGAATGGCATGTTAGCATTGTATGTTGCTTCCACCAGCACCCGATCCCCAACTTTAGGTTGGCTCCCCTTGACACATCTGAAATGCAAGAATGCAGGAATACAGACTGCGTCAATATCATAAATGTAAGAGTCATATCTAAAGAGGCATTCGCCAATTGAGAAAGCTGTACACCACCACACTTATCATGAATTGGAACTCATTACTTACGAAAGCTGGAAAAACACGTCTTCATCCACAAATCCAAAAGTGTCATGTAGTTTGGTAACGACGCCTGTGAACACGCGTTGCTTCGTCTGAGCTTGAGCAAGACGAGGCGTGGGATAACTGACTGTCGCCACCTGACTTGTAGCCAATGTGGTTGGGATAGCTATGCCTGGATTTGGCAAAGCTACAGCTGGTGTAACAGTCTGAAATGATGTCAATCGAAGAGTTCACCATCAACGTAACTGAACATGAAGTAAAGCTATTGGGAAAAGCATGCGACCTTCAGCAAATGCCCAAAGGATTTAAATGATCATGACATTATCTGAATGAAGAAAAAAATCTAATTCAGAGTTCACATACATTATAAATATTGGATTTCTTAAATAATCTTGGTTATGTTGTCATAAGCTCAAGCTGTTTTATACATGTAAACTTACAGTGACCGGGACCTGACCAAGTCCAACAGCACCCATTTGCTGTGTGGGCTGTGGTGCATATGTCTGCTGAAGAGCCTGTGTATTCCCTAAGCTATACACTGCAGGAGAAGCAACAACACCAGGCTGGGCCAACACCTGGTTGCTCACTTGTCCAGCGAGGCTGGTTGCACCAAGCCCCTGGGCACCAGCTGTGGGGACTGAAAAGAAAGCGACATATCATTTTACAAAAACTGCTAACTAAGGAGAACTACCTTGGACTTTTAGATCCATCTAGTACTTAGTACTAATATTACACATATCTAGCGGAGAAAAGATGATTTTTGTTATCATCGGATCATACATTTGTTAATGTTACTGATGCATGTATGCCGGCACATGGGGGTGGATAAACAAGCCCATATTTCAGTATGTTTGTCCATGTTCAACTTACCAGAAACATTTCTTGCCCACGGTGGGTTTTTAGCTCCACCTCCAAATGATGACATGGTTATCTCTAATGATGTGAACTTTACAAACACTGAAAAAAAGAAATGATTTGAGTGTTTTCTGCAATCTGGGGACTGGGGTAATTTTACATTAAATGACTAGCCAGGGTTAGGGTAGGGCTATTGATGCATGCAAAAGGAGCAAGTTGGTATCACCTGGATGAGGATAGAAGACTAAGAAAATGAATGCATGCACTGTCAGGATGGTCCTCATCAACAAAAGCGTATAGTAATCCATGGCAAGCATGATGTACACCATGTAGCGTGCATGGTAAGCACACAACAGTGAACGCATATTTTTTTCAGAAAATAAAAATTACTAAATTATCACTTATGGCAGTCTATTGCAGGAACTACATGTAACCTCAGTGTCATGATGGATCACTAAGTGTAAACGAGTACGGGAAACACCTCACTTACCAACAAATGTCTACAGTTCTTCTTAGTTCATTGATTTTCAAAGACAAAAGACCAAAAATCGAGAAAATCAGGCGGCCATGTCTTTTATCGGAACCTTGGCTTCAAGCACTTGTGTGTATATAAACGTGCACAACAATGCACTACAATACTTTGGAGGGCAAGGTTTAAACTTTGAGGGCTCAGCGCCATCTACAGAACGTCCGTCACACTGAAAAAAGTGTCCCTGGTTGTGACGTTGCCCTTCGGGTGGTGTGTCTCGAACGAAAAATTATTTAAATGTGTTATTCCGCCATCGAATAGGCCACTTCAGACATCACGAATGTATAGCACCTGCACCACAAGTTTGGGAGAGCAGCAGATGCAGTATATCTATCTGCGGGATCTAGACAGGTCTTACTGTAAACTGGATTAAGAGCCGTCTCGACCATTTAATGGGATGTCATTCATCTGAGCCGCACTGCAACAACATCATTCCGTATAAATGATTTTATCACAACACCGGTTTGTTTTTCCTTTGGAAAATTTGTAAATCATATGATATACATGTATTCGTCATATAATATTTGGTGAGCTGTAGAGCTATATTCCACTGCCTATGTTTGTATTTAGTTTAATAGTAGATTTGTTAGAAGGGTAGCAAGAACTCCTGCTGACTTCATCACTGTGTTGTCAGTTGCTGTACATTAGTAAGCGGTATCCGTTCAATGTATTTGTTCTTCTCCTGTTTCATGAGTAGAATTTGGTGATGAAACTATGACTGTGTTGTGGAAGGTGGTGACTGGGCAGCTGACAGTATGGAACGCTGTTGATTAGCCACCTACTCCTTTGAGCGGGCGGTTCTGAGCTGCATCAGACAATCTCAACTATTTCCACTTACGCCATCTACAACTACATAGAGGCTGTCAGTCACTTTGACCTTGACTATGCATGCTGTAAATATCATGTAGTTCCTCTAATGAAATAAACATCCAAGAGCTGAATTCCGAGTTGGTTGTTTCTGGTGTGCAACAGACACTTCTTGCGGTGACGGTGTAGAAGTTTAAAATGTCCCTGGATAGAATGTCCGGGGAGCGAAGGATTCTCATAGCTCTGGCGGGAATGGCCTCCACAGATAGAACCATATCATAATCTGTCAGAATACAATAGGACTGGGCACGTTTTCTATGAGTACGGTTTCCTCCTCTACACCGTACGGCCTTGGCCGAAATGGTAAATACACAATGTACGTCATTGTCAGTTCAAGTCAGTGTGTGTGATTTTGACAATATGCAGGTTTCAGCACCTATACGACTGACGAAATACGAAGTGCAAGGATCTATGGAGTAATCTAGTCCTAAGCTAATTCATTAATGCGACACTCGTAAATCATCTTTTGTCCTATGTTGTAGGAGGAATCGGCTAAATTTTTGAAAACTTTGCCCTTCGCAGCTCTTCGTGAGGCTTGCGTACCTGGCTTGTATATATTTCTATGGCCATATAGCTCCGTTCATGTGCATGTTATGCAATAGCCCAGACCCACCTTTGACAATACTATCCAATTGGTCTAATGACATAACAATACAAGTTGACGCTGAGCCGCCGGCCTGCCTTTCGCGGGGTAGAGGAATGCCCGGATGGTGTAACGTCAAATATATTGTCTTTGGTCATGATCGGTCTCGGTTGATTTGAACGCAGGTCAGTTGGTGTGTGAGTGAACTGCGCAGAACATCGCTGGCAAACTTTTTCCGATTACAAAGGTAAAATTTCCTTCAACATTTCGGAAATCAAGTTAAAAGAGCTGCAGCAGAAGGTAGGGCCCAGTATCTATGATTGATAATTGTTTGAATTGGTTTCAACAGGTCTTTATTGCTGTAAAAGTCATGCAGTCGAGCCGAGAATGAACTGCGCAGTTGGAAATTTCAGTCGCAGATTTAAGGTAAGGCAGGACTTATGTGCATGACTGGAAGGCTTTTGACTTCCAAACAATGTCATATGATTTTTCAAAAATGCTTTAAATTTAAACAGTCATTCATTTGGCTCCACTATCCCGACTGTGGTGTAGCACCCGACTGTAACTGGCATGAATAGGGAATACGCTGGTTATGGATGTCAGATCGTGGTTCCTTGACAATTGCAAACAATTTCACTGGACGTAACCCACGCGGCGACACCAAGGACCGCTGGCTAATCTATTGATATGTTCGTAGTAGGGTGTCAAAGTCGGGGAGACGAAGAGCCACTCGTCTCTTGTAGGGGGTTCATTGAAAGTGTTTGCATTTGTTAGCCTATAAACACAAGATTTTAATCCTTCAGTCCCGTGTTTGGCGGAGAAACTAATCTTACAGAAGGCCCAGTCATATTTCGTCATTGACGGTATCTCTGGGAGGCCCTGTGTGCCGTTGATCCAATATTCATTGAGGCTGTTGGAGAGACTTCTTGTCTAAACAGTACAATTCCGCCCCCTCTAAGGCATACAATGGTAACTTATAAACACGAGATTTTAATCCCTGTCTCGGGTGTCTTTGAGAGAGCTGATCATACACAATTCCCAACCTACTCGTCAGCCAGCTGACAGATTCCCTGGGTCAAACGTGTTACTGTGATGTTTTCGAAGAGATACTTGTGGCTGTTGGAGAGACTTCTTAACTGCGAAATGAACGCAGGTTGAATACAGTGAGTTAATCATTCAAACAATATCAAATGTAACTATGATGATACTTTTTACTGGGTGACCCATGCCTGTGGGATGTTTGATCCAACATACTTTGAGGCGGTTGGCGATCATTCTAGTCTATTGTTTCCAAGCGTAGCATACCAAAAGCGGTCAGCATGTTATTGCCAAGGAAGTAGATTCAGTAATTCTATTCAAACTTGGATTGTGATTGGCTAACTGAAACTTTGGCCTTGTTGGAAAGTATGGTAAGGAAATCTTGAATTTTATAAACATGACCCTGAAACCAACCTTAACCTTGATCTGTCTCATAATTTCAGAGGCTTGGTCCAAGGATGAGTCCGATCCACGAGATGTGAGAGGACGAATGGTTGTCAGTCTTCCGTGGCAGTGCCCAGCAGTCCAGTGGCAGTGCCCAGCAGTCCTAGGCCAGCAGCTCAAACCGGTAGGAATAGATAGAATCCGTACATAGAATACAACTTCTGCTAGAATGAGAAAAAGTCCCCCCTGATGCAGTTAATGGTATTTCGCCGTGCAAGCAAAAGAAACAGCTAGCCAAATGAGAAACACGGGTGTCTAGGGATGGTCTGTTCGATAGACTCATCAGGCTAATAAATGCAATCCGTGTACAATCATTGGGCCACGCAAAGAACGTACTGCAGAACAAATTCACATATTAGATGGGGAAACTGATCGTTGGGGCATACCAAATACAAATGACGATTGAATAATTGTTTCTATTCTCCCAAATCTGCAAGTCTGCTCCCAGTTGCGCTAGAATAAGTTTTGAACTAACACTCCATATAAACCCTTATATCGATATATTTTCTCTCATCTTCAGAGGGATGGACCGACTCCCTTCCCGCGGCTGAACCCGGCATCCTCCCATCGATGTATACAAGCCACCTGTTCTACTTCTACCGGCATCGTGACTAGTCCTCCATGATGACGAACAGTAACTCTGGACCTAGAGTGCTTATAAATCAGGATGTATAGATGTAACAGAAATGAACAAGGATAGAGTGTTCCGTAGGTAGTTTTCGCAAAAGAGTAGGGACAATCCAGGATGAATGTGTGTACATGTAACAGTTTTAAATACCCTAAGATACAGTGTTCTGGGGCTGATGAATATATTATGCGCATTAATCTCTTGGGTGTTGATGTACACCAACCAACAGGGAAGGACTTGTTGCCGGAGGGACATTTCCTACTACTCCACTGGAATAGAAATCCTACCTAACTGTAGCGCCACCTGTTCCCACATGTGGTGCCCACGCACAGATTGTTGTTGGAATATCTTTTTGTAAAACCTTTTCATGATATTTGACCAATGTATCAGGACGTTGAATATCTAAATTTGTCCTAAACATATCAAATATAGAATGATAGTTTCACGATCAGTGTTGTTCTTTGTACTAACGTCAGAAGGGTCTATTCCTAAGTCAGGACAAAGTTTGGTACGTCTTTCCCGGGTGATAACGCCTTTCAAAAACCAATGGGCAACAGCAGCGCCCCTGTGGCGTGTTGGGTACTTTTTTTTGAGACACCGCAGGAGGGAATGTACACAAATCTAGCCCGTCTTCTCAAATGCTTTTAACTGTCACAACCAGCGACACTAGTGACAGTGACCAACCAGCTGATGACATCCTGTAAACCCGACCTCTCCCACAGGGTGACTGCAGTCTCTATTTGTCCCCAATATTCGGTAGACTCTCACCAGTCTCCTCCATTCACTCATTTGAGTTAGCTTCAGCATCAGCTTTTCCGAGTCTTTCGTATAAAAGCATGGCATGTTACTTACGGATCGTAGTCGCCCCCACCATTGTCGCTTCCCTCCGTCCGCTCAGCAGTTTGTCCAGCTTATCTTTTGAGAGGCACAAAGAGTTGATTTCCATCACCCGGTCTGTGAAACAAAACATTTCCATGAGGAGTCAGTATATCAATATATGAAGTCGGTTTGGTTTAGGAAGCTCCTACGACCGATACGTAGAGAAAGTATTTGATGCTACTGTCTGTCCACACAGGTCCCCAATTCTCAAAATAGTGTGAAAGAGCAGATCATTAGCGTTTTGTCCTTTGTGCTGCACATGTGCATTGTACATGTAGTGTACTTTGCTTCAAGTGCGAACCAGAGACGCATGCAGTCTCCCACTGGCAGAGACCATGCATGAAAATTGAAAAAGTAAATTTAGGATCCAAAACTTACTTCTGATGACATATCTAAACACCGTCGCCGTAATCTTGAACTCAAATACGATTACCACAGACGTCTTGTTCTGCCACTGATGGAGAAATGTATCTGTGCCCTTTGGCAGGCAGGCCATGCCCGGGGTCGTTGGTGAAGGAGTCCCGGGGAGGATGCGGTTGTTGGTCCCGACTGGCCGCTTGCTCGAGTCCGTCGGCACCAAGATGCTGGGATCATTCTCAGGGCGGCCGCTGAGCGTTGTCGCATTGGAAGCTGTAATGAAAAATGGCAGGCTATCGGTCTCTCTTCTTGAACGAGATGCTGGTTCAATCTTCGCTGAACTTCTAAATGTCGATAGCAAGAAGTTGTATGTGCTCGTCTATAGTACATGTCAAAATATGGCACGCACAGGCGGCTGAAGTCCTGATCCAGAGCCAACTACCTCTGTTCAAAACACTGGCTGTAACATCGAATGAATGGAAGGTGACGAATTATCGTCCGAATGTGACACTCTGAATGTGACACTGATTGTGACAATGCGTGGACACCGGTGGATTGTTACTTTTACATGATTGTGCCCATCTGTAAGACATGTCTTGCAGCATGTTTCTTTCTGCAGTTGATCAGGATTGTCACATCCGAGACTGGTGTCCGAGAGACATGTTATCTTCTTGCAAGAAATCTCTCCATTCTGGAAATGATGACATGGACTTAGTAATGATCCTATCAAGAAAATGACGTATCTTCCTAGCTCTATTAAAGGTTATCAAAGTCTTCAAGGAGAATCAAGAACACTTGATTGCTTCTCACCGTGATGAGAAGGGTATTTTCTATGAATGTGAGAAGTTCAGTTGGCAAAACGTTTCAGATTTTCATCATCAGTCCGTCATTTCGATCGTTGGTCAAAATGGTGCACCGTGAACAAGTATTTAGAAGGACAGACCTGTCGAGCAACCTCGTTCATCATTGGAGGACATCACAACTTACCAGACACGAGCAGGTGACGCACGGTAGCTTGCCTACACCTTCAACCACTTGATGCCAGGTTGAGTCATTCTTATAGATGAGATTGTCGGTCACGCAATCTAGATATGAAAACGAATAATTCTAACTGGGCAGAAGCGTTGTGAAATATCCAAAGTACCCGCTGCAGGAGCTAGATGTATCCCTCATGTAAGAAAAAAATCAATTATGATTACAGTGAACGTTGCAACGCATGGTCATGTCGATATGTTCTGATCATTAGTTTCTGATTGTTAGTTTCTGACAAACTATCGGAACTTTCTGGGGGATTATGTACAATGAAAACAGTGTCACCCTCTCTGAACCAACCGTATAGCGGCCATCTTGAAATCCAATATGGTGGCCATTTTATGAAATTTTCGTTGGTTCCATGCGATTCGTCATACCTGAAAACCTAGGGTATGACTTGAAATTATACCTCTACCTGCAATAGTGTCAGAGATATTCAGAGAGAAAGCCCAAAATATGGCGGCCATTTTGAAATTCAAGATGGCTGCCACTAGGGGGCGTTTCACGTTGGGGTCTTAATCGATTAGTGACAATTAGGGGTCCAGTTACCTATATGCCAAATTTCATGTCTCCATCGATAACCAGTATGTATATATGGGGTGACAAATAATTATAGGCCCTCATGGTGGCGGCCATCTTGGAATCCAGTATGGCGGCCATATTACGGCATTTCCATTGGTTCCGTTGAATTCGTCATACCTAGGGTAAGCCGTCAAAATTATACCCGTACGTGAAATAGATTCCGAGATATTGCAGGAAACGGGCCAAAAATGGCGGCCATATTGGATTCCAAGATGGCGACCGCCTGGGGGCGTAAAAAATTAGGGTCTTAATCGATAAATGACCCCTAGGGGCTGTTTTACCATCCTACCAAATTTCATACTTTCCCCATTAAAATGCACAATTCTAAGCTTAGCAGCTGGACTAAATAAAATGACCACGGCATCGTCATCGCCGTCGCCATCATTATCGTCATTGTCAACGTCATCGTCAGGAGGTAATTCTTCTCTTACTTACAGGCCGAGGCCTACTACCAAGTATATATGACATATGGTTCGCTAATGTGTTTCATTGCTATTTGCGTATTATGTACATACAAACTGAAAATCTTCGGACTGATCTAATTCGACCCATTTAGTTTTGGTGGTGTAAATCTCAAGCCTTTGATACCTTTATAGGACGGCGCCTTCAAGGCATATCATTTCAAATTCATATTTCAGTTATGCTTCCATGATTTTCTCTGGATTTTGTGAGCGTTTCGATTAGCCTCAAACATTGTTTTCCATCGCGGAGAGATTTGGAACAGCAGTAGAAAGTTGCAGCAAATTAGGGCTAGTGCGAAGCAAGAGTTTCTTTGATGAACAAGCGGTAGGTGACTTGTATGGAGAAGAAGGAAATCTTCTTAGACGAACAAGGGACAGTGGACTTACATGCCTAAAGAGCAAATAATGAGCTTATAGCTGACATGCTCTCAACTCAATTATTTTTAAAAAGGGGAATGCCCTGTCGTTCACTATTTTGAATGAGCTGCTGACAAGACCTACGAGTTTAATTCTTCCTTCAGGTGACAGCCCTTGCTGTGTCGACCTGGGGACACTGAGGAATGGGATGTGAGAAGAGTTCGTGTCATTTTTTGTAACCACTTCATCCTCTCCTTCAGCAGCGCCATGTTGGCTGTAAGTGACTTTGACCTATCCCTGGGTCTAACAGTCATCCTCACTGCGGTAGTCACCGTACTCATTGGCTACGTCCTATCAAAGAACTTCTCCACCCGTCTTCCCCCGGGTCCTTGGGGGTTGCCCTACCTTGGCTATTGGCCGTGGTTGTCCCATGATTGGCACCTGGACTTTACGAAGATCGGCGAGAAATATGGCGATATATTCACGGTCTATCTTTTTAACAAGTAAGTGTCAGAGTTCCTTGTCAAATGAATACGTCCAAATGAGTGTTACCCTACTTAAACTGGGCAGCAACAGTGGCTTGGGAAATAGTCTGAAGCACATCAGTCACAAATACGGCTTCGATAAAGAAGGTTCTATTGGGGTGTACAGAAATTCACTTGGTTTAATGAGTGATTAACATTTCCTACAGGCCACAGAAAGAGAAAGACAGGTTGCAGTGCAAATAAGAGAGTTAATAAAATTAAGGAGACATGCAGTTGACATACTGACAACCATTGAAAGGGAGGAAATAATACAATATTTATGTGTAATGTAACACATGTTGGCACCCGTTGTAATATTATGTAATTGATATCGAAATAGACTAGTAATCACTTGTAACCACTGCACCCAGCACTTTGCACACCATGTCACTGTAAAATATGTACCTTTTTGATGTACGAAATAAACATATATATAAAGAGATCCGGAAGATGTGATCAATGATCAAGGTCAACGATGACAATCAGTCCATGATCGGGTCACAGGAGAGCGGTAATAAGGCCCCGGCCGTATATCATAAAGGCCATGCCATTATTAATCCAAATGCCAATTATATATATCGTCACATAACTTTGGTAACACTGAGCTGATATCTGCAAGGTTATCACTTCAAAATCAATTTAAGTTGGAATTGATCCAGTTTTCAGCACGTTATTTGTGCATAGTGTGCCGCATGTCGTCAAAAAGCATCTGAATTCGCTATTACCCGCTGTTGTCGAATATGTTGGTGTTTTTCAATTTTCCTAATGAAAATATAACAAAATAGCTTATTCTACTTTTCAGCCCATTGGTAATTCTCAACGGAACGAAGTCAATGCAGGAAGCTTTCTACAAGAACCCGAATGCTTGGGCAGGAAGGCCATACTCTCATGGTTTTGATCTTTTTGAACTTAACCCAGGTACAGGGTAAACCAAATCTGAAAAAATCGGGTTGTGCTCAATTAACAGGGCCTTCGCAGACCTTACGGACTGGGTTTCCTCTTCTTAATGTTATTGCCAGATGTGGACCATGTTAATAGATGGATCGGCCAATTAAACTTGGTCCTTTTTAACATTGCCTCGAGCGTGGTAGCACTCGGTGTCTTAGAGTGCTAGTTGTATTATATATAACCCAAAACAAGTCTATCTGCATGACAACGCCTGATGATAGACCTTTTTGTTCCAGCCCAAACTATAACGGAATAGAATTTTCAGACAGGTATACCAATTTCAGAGAACCTGTTTAAAGATGACTTCACTGTTAAGTTCAAAGCCAGAAGGAAATTCGGCATGGCGAACTTGAAAAAGTTTGGATACGGTCTGCCAGGCTTTCAAGAAAACATAGAAGGGTTGATAGACTCAACTGCTGCGGCGTTCAACAGCCACAAGGGCATGCCATTTTTCTTTAGAGATGAATTATGGATTTATGGGGCACAAGCACTTCCGTCTGTCCTCTTCGGTAAGTGATACCCCCGTCTCAACAAGAACGGGAAAGAAAAGTCTCTGCAACCGCGTCTTTCTTTAGCGGATCAACATCTCTTCACCGGATACTTTGTAGGTCGACTTGTCGTTCGTATGGTTTGCAAAACAAGCCTCTTGAAGACGACTCTCCATGAACCACCATATTATGATATTGCTTTGTTTTGGAAAATAATTGAATAATTTACACTTGATTTTGCTTCCTAAGGTCGCAGGTACAAGCCGAATGATAAAGGATTCAACCAGGTCTTGGATGACACGGAAATATGGTTTGCCGAGTTAAGGCCAGTCTGTGAAGCTGATGTCATCCCAATCTTACGCTTCTTTCCTCGGAAGTGCGTCGCGAAAAGCGTCCCAGCAGTCAGACGGATGCTCAAGTGGTTCACCGCCTCGATAGAAGAACGCCGAGCTGAATTTGATCCGGACAATCCGTGCTGCTTTGTCGACATTTGCATCCTAAACAAGCAGGACAATGATGAAATCCTCAACTTCATCATGTCATTCTGGGGGGACGGGACGGACACGATAGTTGGGACCATTCGTTGGTGGATCTACTTCATGGCACATTACCCAGAGTTCCAAGCAAAGGCTCAACATGAAATCGAAGATGCTATAGGAGGGCGCCGACCGCTGCAGAGCGATAAGAAAGATTTACAGTTTTTAGAAGCTACGTTTATGGAGACGATTCGGATCACGACCCCTGTTCCTACGTCACTTCTCTTAAAAACGAAAGAAGATGTTGAAATCTTAGGTTACATGATCCCAAAAGATACTGCCTACTTTGCCAACTGGGATAACATGCACAAGGACCCCGAGGTGTTTGAGAATCCTGATGACTTCAACCCTGAGCGATTCATGCTGAAAGATGGAACATGCGACAGTAAGAATAAGGGATGGGCAGGTTTTGCCATTGGTGAGTTATAGGACAGCGTATCTCCTTAAAATTGGTATTCTTCTATGATTGTTCTTCTATACACTACTGTACAAGTATTGATGAGAAGTTGCAGTAGATGATCTGTGCATCAATGTGGCATGAGCAACAACGAAGCCGCGAAAACAACTAAATGGTCATGGTAATCATAACTAGCTCTCCAGGCTGGCGTTTTCTGCAATAGTTGGCGGAAGTATACGGCATCAAATAACTGCTTTTCGAACTGCATGACATTTACACTTCAACTTTCTTGCAGGGAAACGAAGCTGCATGGGAGAGCCGTTGGCGAGACAAGTTATATTCCTCTTCCTCGCAAACTTGCTTCAACAATTCACCTTCAGCTTCCCAGAGAATGAGGTCCCATCGAAAAACTTCGCCGACCTTGCCATGCCTGGTGAGGGGGTCGTCAACATGCCGGTCGACTTCAAGATAATCGCGACACCGAGAGCGACTTCATAAGAGACTTAGTAGGCCGGTGCAAACGCTATGAAATTTATCTTGGTCGTCACCAACAGCAGATCTAGATCTGTCAAATGGCGAAAAATATGTATGTTGTGTATCAACTGTCATGAACAAAAAGGTGATTCTTGTGGCTGTGAGCATGCTCTTTCGCCAATAGCCTACGGGATGCCGGGTCGGGGTCCCGCTGACAATCATACATATATTCACGATATTTTCTGATTGCTTTGATGTAGATGCTGCTGTTAAGGGGTAGAATTTCTGCTCATGAATTTTGCAAGTCGGAAATCTACAATATAAAATAAAATAAAGAAGATTGTTTGCTAACGTATTCCAAGTATCAATTTTGGGTCAGTATCGACGTAATACATGCAAGTATATATCGAGGTCTTTAGATCCGTGATGATAAATAAAGAATTGCTACTTTTAAATTTTTACTTGTTGAATAATAATGTCGCCTATCCTCAAAGTCTCTACTGGAAACTGCCCGCGTTGTTTTCTATCAACAAGCGGCGTGATATCCCGTAAAGCCTCACATTTGACGGATATCTTCAGGCCCACACAGTCATCCATGTAACCGCTGCCATACATTCGTTCAAGGCACATCTCTGGTTTGTTAGGTACGGGGACGCTATGTTTTTCAAAAGGTCTCATCCGAAGTGGAAAAACTGCAGTTTTTGGTTGCAACAAACCCCAACGCCGCTTTGGATCAGCGTCAAAAACATGTGTTGCGTTTTCTTCATAAAAGAATATATCCATGGCAGGCCACCACCATGTTCCCATAACATTGTCTACAACTTCCTGGTAAGACGAATCCGATTGCATTTTCAACATCTTAACAGACTCCCTTTGCACTACATTATACCCTGGTAGGGCACTTAAAGTGTTAATGACGTCATCGCGGACGGAAATGTTGAGAAATACGTCAATATCTGCGTCCCACTTGATTTGGCCGTGATGACGCCAAGAGCCCAGGAGGGTTCCCATGAAGATGAAATACTGCCAGCCTTTCACTTCAGCCATTTCTTTAAAATTATCGAAGATATCCATCAGAAGTCGAAAATCATCAGCATTTATGAACTGGTGTATTAATGCACACACGTCACTGCTCATCAGACTGTGCGATGGATAACAGAATGGCTTCTTGTAAACTAGTATTGAAATGTCACTTTCTACTTGACCCCGATGTTTGAAAAAGAGCCGTCCTTCCACTTTACGCCGAAGGTGACATAAATATGTCATGACTGTGATGAAACTGACTAAAGCAAGCGTAACGTAGATTCGTCTTCCAACCCACCTCTTCTGGCCATACCTTCCTGAAAAATGAGGATTGTAGTAAAATAATGACTATTGCCTGGCACCGATCTCACTCACTTGAGGGAATCCATTTTAGATATGTATTGTTTCTCTGAAAGCGTTCATAATTGAATTTGAGGCAGTAACATTGAATTGGCAACCAATATTTTTAGCTAAGCCTCACGGATTTTGAAATTTGACGGTCAAAACTCGTACGAGAATTGCCTGTAGATTACGACGAATTGTCTCTTCGGATATAAGATATATAAAAAAGGGTGTATAACTTACCAGAATAGGAATAAGATTCAAATGCTACCATGTTTGGAACAGCTTTACTTTGAAGAGATATGCAGGCTGCACTGGTAAAACCATAATATTATGGACCTTGTGCGTATACATCAGTCTCATTTGATTGCCGGCAATTAGCCGCAGCCTGTCCAGCAGCTGGTGCACTGATTTGGCCATCGCCATGCAGCTGGAACGTTGGATAGTATACTTAGAATATACTGTCAAACATATAGTAGCTGGGCTCTCCTGTAATGAATGTCAGTAATATGAATCCTAGATAAATATATGCTTGCTGAGACTACGGATTTATTCCTGCACCTGCGTGAGGCATCCTGAAGAAATCAGGGGTCAATGTCAGGGCCGGAGAAGCGAACATTAACCCCTGATTTCCTCATGATGGCGTGGGGATACTTGAGCAACCGTCGATATGCTCATGAGCATCTAGAATGGTAAAATGGTCAGGGCGGCGATCGGAAAGCTTGACTAGAGGTACAAATGATGAGAAAAGAAGATGGCGGA
This sequence comes from Lineus longissimus, assembly GCF_910592395.1. Taxonomy (NCBI): domain Eukaryota; kingdom Metazoa; phylum Nemertea; class Pilidiophora; order Heteronemertea; family Lineidae; genus Lineus; species Lineus longissimus. Next base: position 23,312,691 of record NC_088308.1, on the reverse strand, counting down.
GGCGAACAGATCAACGAAGTCTCGGATGGTCATCCGATGAACTTTTAGTAGTCGTCGGAGACTAGCAAAGTTCGTTTGGCTCTCAAAGATCACCTTGAAGCTTCCAGGGTTAATATTCAAGCAATTCTGATGTGCTCAATTGATATTGGGGCAAAATTTCACTGATATACAGGTATATATTGAACGGCGATTGCGTGAACAGTCTTGCACTTCGTCGTAATGGGGTAGCACTATACTTCGTCACGTTCAACGGTCATTTCAGGTTTGGGGTGCGCTGGGACCGTAACACCTGAATATATCGTTATCGGATCATAGGTATGGAACCGATTAGATTAGCATTCATTAAAAGCAACGGTGACTTCAAATTCATGCCTGACACGGACTTCAAAAATGGCTTGGACTACAGCAATCACGCTGGCCTGTTTGGCTGCCATCGCAAATGGTATACAACTATACGTGGCGCCAATTTTTTATATTAATTATTTGCCAGTTTTGGTGCATTCTGTTTGACCCTGGTCCTTATATTTCTGTGCCTATCTTGTAATTTTTAGGGTGTGGCCTACCTACCTATGCGCCCGATCTTTCCGTCACCCGTATCGTTGGAGGGAAAGAGGCTAACCCAAACAGTTGGCCATGGCAGGTAAGATAATGTGATGCTCGCGTTGACGCGGCAAATGAAAACACCGTTATAGGGTTTAGAATGCCTTCACTTTGGAAATGCGGTTAGATGACTCCGGGGATGACCAGCTAAATTTGTACCAAAACGAAAAAATGAAGATATCGCAAATTACAATGGCTTGTTTTAGGAGTATCTCCGATCCGACGATGAATCGTTATGATGATGGTATGTCATCCATGCCAATTCTCTGCTTCCTTGCTGTTGCATATCTTTGCACCCGCCTACGGTCATCAATGAAAGCAATAAAATGGTGTGTCTTTTTAGGTTGCCCTGTATTACAATGGTCAGCAGGTATGCGGCGGCTCCCTCATCGATGAAGAATGGGTAGTGACTGCTGCCCATTGCTTTGCGTAAGTAACGCTCGACAAAGGCTAGTCGGTTTTCTTTTGGGGCAGTGCGCGGTTTTTGTTGCATTGCAAATCTTCACCTATACACGGCGTGCAAACGTACAAACTATATACCAAGGGCGAAGAGGGAGTGAATTGGTCACATTCTTTGTTATACAGGGTGTTTCAGTACCAATCGGGCGCGTTTTCCATCGGCTATACACCGGTGGCATTAAAATATACACTTGCCCACCCTAAATAACAAAGAATATGGTCATTGGACTGTCAGTACTGTCTTCCTGGCTGTATAATGTATGATTGCAGCGTGCATGTCCACAATGATAGCTAGCCATTCAATACTGCTTCAATCTTTCAGCGGTGGCTCAACCAGCAGCTGGTTGGTCTATGCGGGAAAGCATAAACTGACAAGGTCCGAAGCTACACAGCAGAATCTTCGTGTAGCCGCAATATACACGCATGGTAGCTACAACTCCAACACAATGCATAATGACATTGCCTTGATCAAGCTGTCCACCAAGGCGACCTTCAACAGTGCTGTAAGTGCAGTGTGCCTTCCATCCAAGACCCAGTACTTCGGCACCGGCAGGACATGCTATGCCACGGGATGGGGTGAAACTAGTGCACAGGGTAAGTTCACCAGTCTTGGGATGTCTAGCCAACATGTATATATTTGAAGAGGGCATCTGGGCTTTTAATGATGAGTATATACCATTCACACTGTAACTGTATATGGCAACTGGTTCAGCAACATTCGAGTTCTTTTGGGAGAATACGGCAGAAGGAAGCATTCTGCTCACATGTAGGCCAATAGTTTAGAACAATTCTCAGTCAGCTTCTCAGACTTAACCATACTATTGTACAATATGTAGGTTTAAAGAGGGTCGAGAAGGCCGCCAGTACCACTCTCCAGCAGGTGGCTGTCCCCATCATCTCTTCCTCAACATGCGGCTCGTCCCGTTACTACGGCAGTGACTACTCCTCCAGCTACATGATCTGTGCCGGATATAGCAATGGCGGTATGGACTCATGCCAGGCAAGTGACTCTTCTTGATGCTCAAAACTGTATTGACATCAGCAAATAGTCAAATGTTGGCCCCACTCCAGAATGAACATTGAGCAATTGTCATTTCCTTTTCATAAAAAGGTGAATTTTCAAGCAATTTTCAGTCTTCTCGGAATCACGATGCCAGTAGTCGAAAAGATATATAATGATCTTCAAACAATTTGCGTACAGCAAATTCGGCAGATTTGCTTTGATTTGAAGTAAGACCGGATCCTATTTACCAACCTAGAGTTCCACACAATCTCGAAAACCAACTGCAGACTTTAGAAGGACCTACGTTTCGACAACTTTTACTGCTTGTGATCGGTGAAATTTTATCTATTTTATTATTCGATGTCTTTGGATTAAATTTAGATTTTCCCCCACCTCATACCTCTACAAATCCTTCCTCATGCTATTATAGGGAGACAGCGGTGGTCCTTTAGTCACATCAGTTAGCGGAAGATGGTACCTGGCAGGTAAGCCATCGACGTTACCAGATAGCAATCTATATTTCGCTACAAAAATGCAAAGCAAGGGCCATGGTCAACCAAGTTCAGGGCCTTTCACTCTGGTTATATGACCGCTGTGGGTCTGTATGTGGAGCTGTTTATTACCAGGATGGAGCAAAATCTGACAAGCTGCATCGTAATTTCCTTCGCACTTTCATAGTACATTACTTCATTTTTACCGATGTAAAGTCTTGGAGTGTTCCCCTATTGGGAAGTCATGTTCTTTTCAGTTGTTCCTTGTGTGGAGACACTGAGATAAGGAAACATGAACCAAAGTTTTTCTGTCGTTCACATATCATTTTCCACTTACAGGTGTTACAAGTTGGGGAATAGGATGCGCCAAGGCGAGGTCCCCCGGTGTCTACACTCGTGTCACTGGCCAAGTCGATTGGATCAACTACGTCATGCAGAATTATTAAATGTTATTTCAGCTTCAGGAAGAAATCTTAAGATTTTCTCATTCCTCTCATAATAGTTTGTGTTATTTCTTTTACCTGTCAGTTTGTTTCAAATCATCGTTTTGAGGTTAGAAAAACTGGAAGTATTCATTGAAGTGATTGGCGGTTTAGCCAAAGCAGAGTATTTGGCCTACCATTTGACGTCATCTTCACCTGAAACCCGAGAAGCTGTAAACATCGAACCTGACAAAGTATTACCTCTGCTATGGAGAATGCTGGAATAATCTGGGTAACATTGCCTGTGATTTATCTCTCTGATGGGTCAAGATGGAAGCCCGATCTAGCAAAAATTCTTATCGTCATCGACATTAGCCATATTCATGACTGCTCCGCCACCTACATGTATACACACTGCGTAACATTCACATACCTTATTTGATCTGTCTTGGGATTGGATCTTCTGCGGTATAAGTGACCTGCAGTAGCACTGCAAGAGGGGTAGCACTTACCAGTCACCAGTAGTTGCCAAGCACCATTCCAGGGCAATTCTTTTTCACGAAGATTCAGTACGTCAATGAAACTTAGTGATCCCCTAAACGGAATGGCATGCCCTTACCAGACAGGGATAAGAAAGTCAGTTGTCCAGTTCACTATAAACACATCATTATAGACGGAGATATAGAACACATAGTTTGATTTGTAACACTGTGGTCACAGATTACTGGTAAATACTTTTACTTGTTTTTCTACTACATTGTAATCTGACAATAAAACATTAATATACCATTACATTTGATATGATAATTCGGTAAACACATTGATGAAATACATATGTAATACTGGTAAAACCCTAGCATATCGTCCTAGTAACGGCATTATGTGCGTGTCCGTCGGTGTGAATTGTTGATAAATGGATAAAACTCTTTTACTATACTGAAACATCCACATTACGGAGTTAAAGTTTCAACTCGGCCACTTTTAATATGATATGATATGAGGACCTGCTAGCTACCGACCCGTTGACTACTGTGTTACATGTTAAAATTTACGGTTAGGTATTTTTTAGGCCCAATCTACATTTGTACCAGGGACCTCTTGAGACATTAAAACTATATATAACACAGACACTGTTTCCAACTACCACGTCAAGGAGAATGTAAAATATTTATACTTTTGCCTTCTGTACAGATATTCATAGATGGCTTCAGAAGTAAATGTCCACATCCTTTTAGTGGGCCACTGTGCAAAATCTCAGCCGATTTCTTCCAAGATCTAGTTTTGGGATCCAGCGCAATCTCGATGTTAGAGATATGCAAATTGAGTAAATATATTTTTCTTCATCCGAGCCCTTTGACGATTTTTTTTCTTATGGATATACAATATATTTTAATTAACTTTGGCAGTCCAAAAAGGACGTGTGCATTGACTTCTAAATCCGTCTATAAATGTGCATTTTTTAAAACTCCTGGTCCAGGCACAACCTGATGACAGGCCAAATTATTGTTTCACATTGAATAATATTTACAAACAGATATAATTGAAGAGCAGATTCCAGTCTCACTAAAAAGTCTCCTGCCAACATTGATGTGCAAAGCTTCATCCTAGTCTATTCTATCCACTGCACATGTGAAACAGCCAGAATTGCAATTAATTCCGTCACCTACAGAATGACTGAGTAATGAGAGTACTTGTACAGTAACTGGCAGTCGTTCACCCACCGAATAAAACTCCGAAAGTCATTAAAGAGCAAATCTCCAACGAAAAGGTTGTCCCATATTTTGATGTAATAACGGGCTTATCGTCCATTTCATTTGCAGAACGTAACATTGGTCCTACGATTCCAACATTGGCCTTAGTGACGACACCTTCACAATTAAAGGAGCAATAGACACTCAAAATCAATCCATTACCAAATATCCTGCATCAACTGACGCCCCAAAAGTGTCCATCACGATGTCACTAACAGCACCTTAGGTGTCTCGGGGCTCAGTCACGATTATGGCTGACCCTATTGTGTCCATGGAGTTCTTTGACAGATGACCTGAGTTAGACAAGACATAAGCCGCAGAAAATCCTTTCCAACCGATCGTGTCGTCTGATTTGAACCGCACCAGAAGGCTGGACCCGCTTGAGGTGATTTCTGGAGGTGGCTGTAATGGAAGCATAAAACGTGAAGGATCGGGGTGGGGCGAAAATCTTGAGTACATGTACCTCCAGACTATACGGAGTTCAGTCAATACCTTAGGCTATCAAGTAGAGATGCCTCGCCTATCAGCTAACGGTGTTTCATTACATCCACCCATGCTTTCTTAACAGTAAAAATGATTCCAATCTTACCTTCGATCCACAGTATCTATTGATAAGCCTAGAATGATCTGTCTCTCCATCATACACATCTACATAATCATACCTACAAGATTTAATTAAAAAATTCAATCAGAACAATTAGCATCATTACTGATATGAAGTACAAACTACTGCATACCAGACGACCTACATGTCAGACCCTCCACGCGACTTACTCAAAAGCCTCAGTTGTCGTTGTCAACAACAACTGGTCGAAGATATGTCGTTTTCGATGCATACCATTGGGCTCTTTGTACATCAGTGAAATTTGTAAGAGGACAATTTGAAATTGTCACAAAATCTCGCAATTACTTGTCACCTTGCACCAGGAAAGCCAACTGATCAATGATTTGTAGGTTAATGTGCATCCGCTGAGGCTACCTTGTTGCTATTACCAGCAGTTTATTGGAAAAGAAACAGCTGCTGCTAGAGATACCAGGCAATGGTCCTTTCAAGCCCACTTTTTGTCTGACGACGTCCGCATAATTATTCCAAGACACTTGAGAAGAAGCTTCTTTGCTTTGTTCCAAGTCAGTCGAATCGGATGGAATCTTACCCACAATCCACTTCATCCTCCACCTCAAACGTCAAGAATTTAAAGCGAATGGTAAACTCCCCTGGAGCCTCTATCACCCAATCACAATCTTGCTTGTTTTCATAACTCTGGTCGCCATATTTCGCGTGCGAAAAGAGCTCCTTGACTGACGACGAAGCTACGAGACGGCCACCACAAACTGAAATAATTAAACAACCAAATCAGATATGTGAACGCCTCTTGGGTCATCGGTGGCTATTTTCAGCTTCCAAGTAATATCGCCAGAGAGGATTCATTGAGTTTTTTTCTCCACCTACATTTACCAAAAGTGACTGAACTGCCTGAGGAATGGTGGAATGATCAGTGAGACGTACCAGTTGTGTGAGTAGCGTGGAATCCCTTCCTCTGAACTGATGCATCTGAGTAGAATACCATATACATTTCGTTCCCGCTGGCGGTGATAGGGTCTGGTACCTTACTGCCACAGTAACTGCCCAGACTCCGGGACTTCCCGTTTAGACCATCAAACAACTCGATGTGATCGTAGTTGCATTCCTGATGAGGTTCTAGTTGAAAGTCATTGAATATCTACAAATTAGGAAATGAAATTACAAAGGCTGGTTCTTCACAGCGAACGACGCAAAGCTTTCTTTGGTTTCATGTGATGAATTGCAAAATTACACGAAAAGACGAGGAAGAATTAGGTTTCTGTAGCTTACCAATTTTATTCTATGTCCATCAGCGGCAGTGAACGACCAGACACAGTCTTTCCTGCTGGGGTAGTTATCGGGCCAGTTAGGGCTAGTGATTTCACCCTGAGAGCTGGTGATGCGATGCTGACAACCTCCCTCCTTGCAGTCGTGTTTGTTGAGGTGGAGGGTGTAACCATTGTGACAGGCACACTCATAGCTCCCAATCATATTCTTGCAGATGTGTTGACACCCACCATTGTCCGTGGCACACTCATCTTTGTCTGTAACGGTAGACCAAAATCCATATAATGTAGCCCGAGATTGATCAAGATGAGAGGACAGTCATGAAATTAAGAATAGGCCGGCGGACTTTCATTTAACCTATCAAATTGTCTTTCACCGGCGAATACCAGTAGTTCGCAATGAAACCAATATCAACTAAACAATCTTTCTCCGACTATTTATCGGAAAGTTGCAATAAATTCAAGACGTCACTATCGAAACATCAAAGATTTAATAGTTTGGTTGACTGTTTTCGACTGACTTGTACTCCTCGACACTGATACCATTGACTATAACACCCTCAGTATGCTGCAGGGATGACAGACGTATATAGTCCTATCCTATTACCATGGCCTTTGTCTCAGCGGAGAACTCTAATTACAAGAGGCTCCATGAAAATCTCCTCAGGAGGAATTTGTGATATGTCTGAAATTAAAGTTCACTACGCTCGTCCTTTGCGTGGTATTTCTTTGTAATACAATCTTATTCAAAAGAGAACGTTGAGTTTGCTTTCGTCTTAGGGGCATGGATAGGAGTGTCATACCTTTTTTAATGTACAAGTCTGTTTAACCGATCAAATATGGCGATAGTTGGAATTTAAGTTTGACGAAGATATGGTTATCTACTTTCTGTAAAGATGGCAGTAGATTTTCAAATGCCTTTTTGTCATTATGCATAAACTGTATGACTATCAAAGCGACCTGACAGCCGCCGAAGTCCGTTTGTAAATCCAACACAAAGCGGTACAGAAAGCACGCCATCTGCGAAATCTTACCGGTCAGGAACACGGCATGGAAGCCTGTCTTCTGCACGGAATTGTCCGAGTTGAATTCGATTCTGAGAGAGCTGCCCTCAGATGTGATGGGATTCGGGATGGTCGAGCCGCAGTAAGTGCCATGCTGGGTCGCTTCTGTCCCCAGGCCACTTCTGATCTCAACCGAGTCATATTCACAATCATGCTGAAACGTCAAAAGGAATATATACATCAAAAACCCATTACATATCAAATGGGATTTTGAGGAAATCAATATATAAATCAATAGACTTCATCACATGATGATGATGACAATCCTTATAAAACACACCTCACTTAACGGATTCGGCCTCGCCAAGCTCTATATACATAGGATGATGAAAGAAACCAGCTGCCCTGGCAGCCTGTAGGCCGTACGTGGTGAGTTCAGGCAGATATTGCCATAGTTTGGTTTCCCCACTGACTGTTTCAGATTGTCCCCTCATGCATTGTATACACTGCCATCAAATGGCCTTCCCGACACCGGATTAAACAAAAATCGTTGATTGCTGTTGCGTACGGGTTTCATTCCAGTGCATACCGTTTTTCATTTATTTCTGTCTATTCTTACATTATTTCCCTCGAGATCAAAATGTGTAAAGTTGAGTATAATCCTGTAGAGTTTTGGTGCGACAATCTGCCACACACAATTCTTATTGCTTGGGTACAGATCGGGGTAGGATGGTGTCTGGAGGGATCCATTGGTAGCGTCGATGTAACCTCCACAAGCATCTACGAAAATAAAAACAAGCAAATTGAAATATTTTGTACGTCTCTGTGACTCAAACGTAGATAGCGTTAGATACGGTAGATGTACAGAATATAGTGTTCTAACGACAGTAGTTTCCATGAGTATATACAGCAATCCTTGTGAATCGCGTACTGACTGTTTATCACGATTTCCAAAGAAGTACGTATGAAGTGACGGAACAGTGGTCACAGTAAAGAATCTCACCGCTCATCATCCTTACCTTCACATTTCTTGCCATCGGGGTGCAGCTCGTACCCAATCTTGCACTCACAGCGGTATCCTCCCAGTGTGTTCACGCAGTCATGCTCACAACCGTGGTCATCGGTCAAACACTCATCATATTCTGAAAGAAGTCCGAGGAGCTTTTGTAGAAGAAAGTCAATTTCCAAAAAAGCTGTCGCATCAAACTAGCAGTATCACAGAGCTGAGATTTCTGAACGCCGCACATCTTAGTACATTGTTTCGGACAGAGCAAAGATTTTTGAGCAACCTCACTTAGAAGAGCTAGCAAAAAACTTGACTCATGGGGCATTAAAAAAGCTTTGTCAGATTGGCATTTAGCTAACGAGAAAGTTATCGTAAGCCAAAAAAACAAAGTCTCGTATATGCGACATCGAAAATTCCAAGGAAGTCAAGCTTCCGGGGAAACAAGTCTTGGTCTCCGCATACCTTTGATGAACTGAGCAACAAAGCCAGCCTTCTGTACTGATCCATCCGACACGAACTTGACGTAGAGTTTATTTGACGTTGACTTGATGTCGTCGGGCATCTTATAGCCACAGAACCGACCAATGAGTGCGGAGTCGTCAGAGTGACCGTCACGGACCTCCAGGTAATCATACACGCAGTTATCATGGTTCTCAATCTGAAGGGAGAAAGAAAAAGAAGTTCTTAATCTGAAGGGAGAAAGTCAAAGAACCTCTTAATCTTAAGGAAGAAAGACAGGGAACTCCTCAATCTGAAGGAAGAAAGACAAAGAACTTCTTAATCTGAAGGGAGAAAGACAAAGAAGTTCTTAATCGGAAGGAAGAAAGACAAAGAACTTCTTAATCTGAAGGGAGAAAGACAAAGAACTTCTTAATCTGAAGGGAGAAAGACAAAGAAGTTCTTAATCGGAAGGAAGAAAGACAAAGAACTTCTTAATCGGAAGGAAGAAAGACAAAGAACTTCTTAATCGGAAGGAAGAAAGTCAAAGAACCTCTTAATCTTAAGGAAGAAAGACAGGGAACTCCTCAATCTGAAGGGAGAAAGACAAAGAACTTCTTAATCTGAAGGGAGAAAGACAAAGAAGTTCTTAATCGGAAGGAAGAAAGACAAAGAACTTCTTAATCTGAAGGGAGAAAGACAAAGAACTTCTTAATCTGAAGGGAGAAAGACAAAGAACTTTTTAATCTGAAGGGAGAAAGACAAAGAAGTTCTTAATCGGAAGGAAGAAAGACACAGAAGTTCTTAATCGGAAGGAAGAAAGACAAAGAACTTCTTAATCGGAAGGAAGAAAGTCAAAGAACCTCTTAATCTTAAGGAAGAAAGACAGGGAACTCCTCAATCTGAAGGGAGAAAGACAAAGAACTTCTTAATCTGAAGGGAGAAAGACAAAGAAGTTCTTAATCGGAAGGAAGAAAGACAAAGAACTTCTTAATCTGAAGGGAGAAAGACAAAGAACTTCTTAATCTGAAGGGAGAAAGACAAAGAACTTTTTAATCTGAAGGGAGAAAGACAAAGAAGTTCTTAATCGGAAGGAAGAAAGACACAGAAGTTCGGAATCACACAGTCAGCGGACGAGGTTTATTGTCAAGGTCGATTGGTCTGCGATATTTCTCCTGAGCTGTTCTTCTTGATGATTATGAAATGGTATTTTTTCAAAATACCTGATAGAACGTAGTAACGTACGGTATACACCACTTATACAGGTACGGTGCCAATCATCTAACCAGCTACTTCCGCAAGTGGTCTGTTGAAAACCTTGAGCAATTTGTTACGAGCTTGTAGTATCGATCAGATTACATAACCACAGACAGGTATTTCACTCATCAACATCTTCGCTATCTTGTCTAGGCATCGTTCGTGCCAATCGGCTAATGAAATGAACGAGCCTGTTGAAAGATAAAGCAGCTGGCAAATACGTCTTACTTAACATGTTTTCGCAGCTTTCTGCATTGTAATTATTCTGAGAAATGGTCTGGCCAGGTTCAACGGATGGTTTACATGTTGCCCTCGGGAAATGCTAGTGTGACCTATCTCCACGGAAGGCAGTACCAGTGACTTGTATGTATTCAAGTACAGTGGAACCCCGGTAGGCGACCACCCCGCTCTGACGACCAAGAATCGCTGGTCCCGTATGGTTTCCTCTCCAATTACCATAACAAGGCCCCCGGTAACACGACCACCCCGGTACCTACACCACGACCACTGGATTTTTCATTTGATTTTTTTTTCTGCTCAAAATGAAGAGACATCATCATTTTTGGACTTTGAAAATGCATCAGAATTTTGAACTGATGAAAAAATCCAATCTGAAAGCATAACATATATATGCGGGCCATGTCTCATCCGTTGGAAGGTCGGAAGAACTCCACGTCATCACCAAATCTGCTGGACAGGGGTCAACAAGTCCCTTTCAAAGTCCAGACTCCACCTTCGTTTATTGGTTTTCGTTACGTATTTGAGAAGGATGCAAGTTTCCTTATTTCCTTTATTTAATGCCACCTGACAGAACAGAGCCGAGTTTGCAGTATTGATTCTCACAAACATATTGGGCAGTGAATGCACTTCATCAGCAGTATTCAATCAAATTAGGTAACTGAGTTACTGCCGATAATCTATACCTCCTGGCAGAGGAACGTCAATGATCAATAGAATTAGTCACACAGGATCAAATCACCAAAATTGTCGGTACAAGGCAACAAGACGACCGAAGAAGGAGTCAGGATCAACTGAGAAAACCTGAGAGACTGTAAGAACAATGAGGATTTCGTAAACATATAGTAAATGGCTCAACTGAGTTACACTACTTTTCTTCCCGAGTGTCTTTCGCTTACCCTTAATGTCTCCCAAGAAGAAATGATATGTTTCAGTCCAACAATGAGTATGTACATGCAGTCACTGTCGTGATGATACACAAATGCATGGCTACATGGTTTTGACAATTTCTGGTCAAAATCTCTGGTTTATGGTTTTCAAGAGGGTAACTGCGTCCTATAACTAATCAAGAAGATGACCACTACTCATCATCGACTTCATCAAATGAAGAACTAAGTTGTTGGGACGAAATAACCCCGCAAGAGACGCTAAAGTAATCAATTACAGCCGCGAATTAGGACATTCGCAGAATATGGAGCACAACCAAACTAACCTCGAGTGACTGGATCCTGAGTGCGACAGAGTAACCCTCCTGGACTGTGATCTTCCAGATGCATTCCTTGCTGGGCTTGTAATAGTCGGGGTAGTTGGGACTTGTAAGCTGACCTTCTTCCTTTATGATTTCCCCACCGCAAACAGCTGCAAATTGCATGACATAGCTATTACTCCTTTCCTATATGTTTTTTTTTTCATTTGTTGGCTTGCAATATGATATCAGGGAACCAATGAGCAAAATCATACATACTGGCAACCTTTCGTATTCCGGTAATCGAGTACGAATTCTGAAAATCTTAGCTGAGGAGGGACAAGAGATGAGATGGTAACTAAGATATGAGGTCGTCATTTAGTCTTTCCCCGACCCCTCTAAGCTGTCGCACTTTACAAAATAAACAAGTTCATTGTGGAAAAACTATCAGTTTCAAAGGGTCCTAATATAGAATGTCCGGGGAACAGTATTCTATTGTAAGCTTTTTTCTCTAGGTCATGGTCTCTTTAAAACCATATACCAAATCCGTCAGAATACAATATGGCCGGACAATTTTCCAGGGGGACACAGCTACTTCAAAACGATGACACACATACACACAGGAATCGGCAAAGAGTCGTTGTTTTTGCCGAGATATCACACCCAACTGTTGACGTGCTTTCAAATTAGGATAACTTTCGTCAATAATTCCAATGTGTACAGGATAAAGTCTATGTCTATTAAACACCAACTGGAAACCGACGAAAGTCTTTTTCTATTGTAGCTAAGGTGACTCGATTACCATGATATGACACAGAAATGCAAACGAACCATAATATCGTGTCAAATTGAATTATACCAAGTACTGACACAAAACTTTTTTTGTCTTTTAAAGCATTCCTTACAGCTTTTTCTTTAGATATCAAGTTATACATGCTGTTAACAGACGTCGATCACATGCAAAACATTACGTCAAGCGGTAATGATATCACCAAGTCGAGAAAATCATGTCAGGAATCACATCTTTGACATTTCTTTTTGGTAACCGACTCAAAAGATCGGTTGAAAGGAATGCTTTACATTTATTAGGCTGTTCCATTCCTCAATTTTCTCATAGTTTGCATCATGCACCCCATCAGACGATATGTGGATCAATAGAATGCTGGTGAAACCCCGCCGTTATTCATTCCGGAACAGAACAGAATGTCACTGACTCTCTTGTTTCCCGAGAGATGAGCCATCCAACAGCTTTTTCAAGATTGTTTTAAGATTCTGCCTAAAGATCGGGAATCAAAAGCTTACAAGATTGTCAGATTCTGAGCAGCAACTTCTAAGATTTTGAGTTAAGATCGTGTAAATATTCAGAATCTTACAAGAATCTGATAATAAACAGAATAAGTTCTTAGCTAAGAATCTTAACTTATAAAAATCTTATCAGGATTTTTGACTTTGACAGGAATCACAGCCCTCACCTTCGTAACTTGCTGTAAAGCCTGAGCCCAGGCTGCCCTTCTCTCTGTGGTACTCTATCCACATTCTGCTGTCACTCGATATCAGGGTCCCCGGTAACTTCCCGTTGCCGCAAAATCGACCTATTTTGAAACAAAAAAGAGGCAGTCGTAAAATACGAATGATGAAAAATTTGTACCCATAAAGAATCAGGAAGAAGCCAAGTGGGTCGGATCTTAGGCCAATGGCTATGTATTTATCGGATATTGTCGAAAGCTTGGACAGAATACTAGTATCTAACAGGAGGCCTACGGGCCTGAAACTTGGCTGATAATCAAATAGCCTCCTTTCCTTTTTTTGGCTGTTTATAAAAGAATTGACCAGTGCAGAGTTTACACAGTGAACCTTCTTACCAAGTAACGGTGATTTCAACCAATGCCCATCCCTGATCTCCAGATAATCCGAGTGACAGTCAGGGGACTCAGGAATGTCTATCATGGTGATGTTGAGGACCATCTTCTCGCCATGGGTAGCTGAAATCCTCCACTGGCAAGTCTGGCTTCTCGAGGGGTCGGACTTGGGAGATGAGAATGTGGCTGTTGAGTCCTGGAAAGTTCGGCCGCATCCTGTAACAAAATTGATGCCCCGTCAGTTCGAGCAAACACTGATGGCAGCAATAAGTGCCCTCTCATTGTCACGGTGGGTAAAGGTATTGTTTCCCATCGTAACACAATAGAAACAACGCCTTCCCAAGTAATACGTTTTTTTACCTCCTTATAGTATTGGGCCGTCACATATCAAAGCAAACTGAACTTCAATCGGTATTGCCTCCGTAGCCCCGCCCCGCGTTGTCTGGAAGCTGAGCAATGCAATACATTGAGGGTCAAGATGATATCAAAGAAACCTCTCACCAAACAATCATGCCAATGGATTTTATGGTGTTGAACTTCTGTTTGGTCCATACAATTTTAAGGTTACAGTATCTTTACCTGAGGACAAGACAGTGATCAGTCATGCAAATATGTAAATTCCTGTATCTGACATGGTGTCAAAACAGGTAAAACTCAAACAGGCTGCTTGAAATGCACACTACTCCTTCCCTTGATAAACCTAATATCTCTGGCAATGGACCAGGGTGAAGATGGTTTCTTGATATTGGCGGGCAATTGGCCATTAAATTGAAAAGTGGGCAAAAAGAAGCTGAGTAATGACTTTAGTTGCCAAACAGTCTACCACGTTCATCTCTATATTTTGTTTCTGATAATAGAATATAAAGTGGAAAAATTCTGATAATGATATAAAAAGCTTCTGATGATATGCTTGGATAAGAGGAGTTTTAAAGACCGCAGGTATTGGGTCTGAAATTCATAATGGAAAAGGTCAAGAAGGTTTATAAAAGATTAGCTAGCATCCCATATATTTTGTACTTCGTCTCGATCGGTCTTTGAGCAGATATAAAAAGCTCTAGGGAAGAGTTCACGTCTATCCGATTTCTTTAATGGCTTTAGATAAAGAATCAGGCTGATTGATCTCCATGCTTTTAGTTCAACATATCCTTTCAGAGGATCAGACTGAGAGGGCTAGGAATTAATTTCCCATTAAGAATTATTTTAACATCTCCATGTTTATATGACATCAAATGCTCATAGCAGATCGTTTACCCTGCTGTTGAGTTGTTTGGTTGTTACAGGCCATGGTCAGATTTATGAAACATTAATCATAACACCAAGAAAAAGGAAGATATGGTAGTGCCTGAACGATATGAGGTATGATGTCGTGCAGTCGAGTACCAGCGATACATGGAAATATGATATATAGTTCACCCCAAACCAATGCAATAATGCAATTGTCCAGTGAATAAGATTGGCAGACACGTAAACCAATAGGGTGTTTTCGCTAAGTCCCTGAAACGCAAACGCAAATGCCTAGCATTTACCCGTTGTTTGACATCCCGATCACGGTGACTAACAATGGAATAGGCAATGGCGTTGGCGTTTTGGGGCTGTGCGAAAACTCACTCTCATTAGTGCTTTCATCATTAGTGAGCAACTCAATCGACGTTTGTCCCTATGCGCTGGGCCTTGACCCAATACTCTTTCTCAGCGCTTTGGATAAAAAGTACAAGTATTCTATTTTTGCCGTCTACCAAACCAAAAGCTGATATGAATTACACAAAAAAAGTGTTGGTTCAACGCACTCCGAATAATGATATCCCGCTCAGAAAAAAAGTTATCCGAAACTTTCTTTTTCTGGTTGCTAACGCGTTTTCCCAATCATCTTAATCACATAATTCTTTCGGATCTACGCGACCCTAGATCAAAACGGGATAGCAAGGGAACCTCGTATCCAGGTAGAAAGCATACAGGCAATGCACAATCTAGATATACAGGATATTAAATGGGACGAGCTTCGAGGTTTCTACTTGTTAAGGCGCACTCGTGGTTGTTCACCTCTGATAGCTGGCACGATAGAGATTGATCGGGTGCGGTAGGAGCATTTCACACCAAGGCCAGCAACCATTTCTATGGTGGCCATCCGTCAGACGGCAGGGACGATTGTTATCCGTGATTTATAACACATCATAAACTGAACCTATCAAAGTGTTTCATTTGTCATTTAAATGAGGAGAGATGCTGATGGGGTCTAGAGCAGCCTAATTGATTCAGACAAAATTGCAATTTTCCTTCACTTGCTTCGGTATACGATTATGTGTCCGTATGGAAGGAATTCAATCGGATCTTGGCAGGGCGGTCGATCAAGAAGATGGAATGGTCTTGCCCTGGATAACCTGGCGGGCAGCCCTTGACTGAGCTCTGTCGTGCAAGAACGGTCTACCTCGATGGCTATTAACAGTTCAGGTTTTCCATCACCAGAGCATACGGGTAAAAATACAATTTGTCAATACGAATAATTTCAGCAAATCTTTGGCTGTCTTGACAACGAAACATCTTTTTAGGCATAAGGAACTTACTTGGACATGAATACAGCTTATTTGCCTGTGCTATATCTCCGGGACTCAACTTGATACGTTGCCCTATCTCCGGTCGTTTCGACATGTGCGGTTTGAGTTTGGGCAAGATGGTATCCACGTATGTCCCCCTGGAGAAGGTATTCCTCGCGTAGTGCATAATGGAAGCATAATCGTAGGGTTCCCCTAAAGAATTCACATCAGCAGCTGTCAACTTGTTGAAATTATATTCTTGGCCTGCAACGATACAACTCAATTAAGAATCAATCATAACAACAGTTGAGACATTGACTGCTCATCATGGTCATTGTCGCCGGATTTGGTGTGAAGATTTATGGAAAAAAAATTCTACCGGAAAATACAATCAATCATGTAACAAACTGTAACATCAGCAAGTTCCCATCAAGAACTTTTGACGAAATTTCAGTGTCATGTCATGTCAATAGGTCGTCTGACAATAAAAAACGCCAGGGACAAAATTCCTCCCCAAACGTGTCACTGAGTGAGTCATTATCTTGTGCATATTCTTATTAAGGTGAATAGTCACTGAGCCCTAACCCAGGGGCTCTAACGTAGAGGCTGAGCATCTGTAAAGCTCGTCCTGAGCAAAGGGAAGTAGTTCAATTGACAGCTATATGAGCATGAAGAGGACAATATGGCCAGACAGTCTCTCATCCTTTTATAACACCAAGTGCACCCTAATAACAAGTACCCTTTCATCACCAGCTTCTCATTCATGGAAAGCTACCATGCAAGAATAGCGGCATGTACAAGTGGCTAAATCTACCCGGATTGGATTATCTCGTGAGGACCAGTCTATCGAATTATCCCATCAGCCAAAGTTGATGTGATTTTGTTGATTTGTATCTTAATCAGACATATGTAGGTTCAGAGTAGAGACGTGTTTGTATCAGGCAGACAGATTGTGGTGTGAACATATCTGGGGGTGGTGATGTCTCTAAGGAGGTCATGGCGCAGTGATCAAGACGCTTCTAAAAATCTTTATACGGGATTGTATTAAAAGTAGGAAATGGTTTGATCAAAAACAATGACTGACAACAGCTTTTGTTTACGAGTCGAACTGACGACGTCATCAATTTAAAACAAAATGATCGTAAATATTTAGTTCGACGTATGATATGGTCACATGGACACCAACTTAAATGTATTCCGCTACCAAAACAACCTTTTTGGACATTCCAGGAGCGAACCAAGGTGATAGACCTGAAAACAATATTGACCTTTAGTCTGTTTAAGGAGATTTTATGTCAGCTATAGCATTTCCTATTGACATAGAACAAGGAATCTCTCGGTTTTCTAGTGATTGACAGTTGCCAATCAAAATTAGTGATGCCAATGTCAACTGACTTTTCGAAGTTTAAGAGACTTATGGCGCAAGAAAACATAATTGTGAGATTCAAGTAAAAGACTGTGTAAATAATGGGCTGACGTTGTAGTATGCAGTTAGTCCTAGGCCTTTAAACTAACATTCCTCATTTAATATCCCAGGAAGTTTTTTTAATGGGCACTTTCTAGCCAATATGACGTACTTTCAGTAGCCTATGTTGCTTATAGAATCCTCAAACATCCTTCGGTCGACATGATGTCTGACTCGGACGTGCACTTTAGTATCAGTTTAGGTTAACTTAATAAGTTAATGTTAAGGACCCGATAAATATATCGAATTCCTTGCAATGTCAACACCTATTTTCTATGTTGATTTTCTGGAGGAGGTCATTGCATATAACTGGAATGTACTTTAACATCAAAATAATCTTTGGAAACTGCCATAGACTGCTTTCCTTCAGTCATGCCGCTACCTTCAAGTTCGCTGTACCCGGAAGCACTTCAGTTTTCCTGAAACCTGTTGTTGGGCTTCTGTCTTTTTGGCTTTTCGAAGAATCCCTTTGGTAATCAATTTCTTCGTTACGAACAAGGGGTAGTCTGTAGTCGATTATAAGCTAGAGACAAATTGCGTTAAAGTTCTACCAGCACCTTGATCGCAATTTTGCATTGATGACACGATAGGCAATAATGAATCGATTGACTCACGCGATGTAACATTTTTTTAATTGGACACTTTCCTTCTTCGAGTGGATCCGGCTTCTTCTCCCTCAACACTGGAGATTCTGAAGCATCTACCTTGTCACTATCAACAGTCTCATCCTGCCTTTGGCACTGTGACTCACCATGTATGACAGGGTGGCCAAATTGCCTCCAATTGATAATGATGAATAAAGATACCACGTTGTTATTATTACTTCAAAGAGCACCATTCCTCCACTCCTATGCGACCTGAATAAAACTATTAGGATAGCATTTTCAACTAAATTGTCACCATATATATTTAAAGTTGCAACTACCCAGCCCCCTCTTCCTTTGTTAAGGTGGGATTACGGCATAGAATGTTGGCACTGTGAGGTGTTTGCCTTGATAGTACATTCCTTCGTACATTTGTCGATACGGTACATCGTATTTGTTGACAACAGAGATGATATAAATGTATATCTATCAATGAGGTCTGAGTGCAACTCCTAAATATTGGCTTCGGACCACACGTACGTTTCTTGAGTAGACCTATCTACATTCCATAGTTGAGTCAACCGAGTGCAAGGCCATCAAAAAGCAATGCTACAGAGCTACAACTGAAACAAATGTGAACTTGGACATAAAATATTATCCCCAAACTGTTGGAAGCGCTAGACTGCTGTTTTAATGACCACTTATTGTTTCTGAATCCTGGGATATTGGGAAACTAATACCCAGACTCACTGGGGAATGTTTGAAATGCGTACCTCGGGATTATACAATAAGTAACAGGAGAATTCCCAAGGGCAAGGTAGTATGTTCAAACGAACAGTGTTTGATCGGCTACGCTGGCAGGAAAACTGTTTTTAAAAGTTGTATCTTTGAAGCTGACAAAATGTCACATTGTGTTCATTCAAATTGTTTAAAATAGACAAGAACGAACATGCAAGCTGGCAATATTTATTTTGCAACAATATAGTGTTCTTTTATTTTCGGATGGAACAAGTTCATTCAGACCTATCCAAGAATGGCGTGGCGATATTTTCATGCGCAGAATCACAAATGCATAAAAAAGCAATCTGACGCAAAAGAAAAGGGACAAAGGTGGGTACGCTAGTCTTAACCAAAAACGCGAGAGCTGATAAAGATTACTTTGCGGTGGCCAGTCCAAATCAAAAGATGGCAAAACAACACAGCATTGATGGCATCGACATCCGACAAGAAGTCAAAAGCATGTTATTCCACTCATAAAAAATGTCGTCTATTTCCTTCCATTGACCCATCGCAATTGAGGAAGGTCACTTAGCGTCTTTTGGGGAAAGGAAAGGTCCATTAGCTTTGTTATTCACTGGATGCTGAGTGTTTCTTTAACGGGGTGTTGGCAGACGTCATACTCAGAGGCAGTCGGAAAGCGTCGATAGGATGATGACTTCCAAGCCTATAAATCTACCGCTTATAATATGCCTACATGTATGTCATTTGCCTGATGGCTGTTGGTGTCTATGATCGAAGACAATGGACATGTGGAATGAGATATGACCTGACCAGACCACTGATAACTCGAGCAGCACAAGAGACTGGCTCATTGTCACTGCTGCAGAACTAAATGCAAATAAAACCGCCTTCCATACCATGAACTCGATTTGAGGGAAGAACTTAAATGTAAATCAAAACATCATCAGCCGACTACGGTAAAATCTAAATCTTTGTCTCGCTAACATTGTGAATGGCAGCCATTGTCCATGAACCTCCATGCTAATTAAGCAGAGGAAATAGACTTTCCTGTGAGACTAGGTCAACAATTTGGTTCTGCCAGATCTGATGTTGCAACCCGTCAGCTATAATTGCGGAGCTGAAGTACAGCTTTTGGAGCGAACGCAAAACTAGCTAGTCCGATTGAATTAGATATGCTCCGATAGTAAGACGGTTGACGATTTGGTATCATCACATCTCTACTTGGTAAGTTGATGAATTCTGCATAAACCGGTAAGAAAGCCCCACAAACAGTTTACCTAGCCGCGCCGAACCTATCAGATCTAACCCACATCAAAGAATGAAAAGGCTGGGGTTCAATATTGGCCAAGACACAGATATTTATTGTAAGCGTTAACTTGATTTCGCGATTGATCGGTTCCGTTGATCAAACCATGGAACTCTGTGAGAGTTAGGCTCAAGCCATGCGGCAAGTACCCTAACTGGAGTAATTCTATTATTCCCAAGCCGATAAAAGAGGGTGCCTGATAAGTTTGGTTGATTCTGGAGAGATGCTACAGACGACGAGACGCCTTTTTTCATTGAGACTCCTTAATCATCTCAATGTTTGGACTTGATATAAAGGTGGCACGCTGTCGAGGCGATCTGACTGCGTCATTTCGACAAGGTTCCCATGAAGACATCTGCGAGAATCATCAGCTTGAGGAACGTTGAAGACGTGACTTGGGTTGGAAGTGCTAAGAAAGTACTCAATATCTAAATGGGTGAGCCTCACGGGTTCGGTAAGGCTACAGTTATACTGTCAAGGTTTTTTTTGTGTTGACATATACGTTCATGGTAAAAGATGACCTACAAGGATTAGGAACCTAACCATCAGCAAGGAACACCTGATATACCGCAATCAAAAGTGTAGCAAAGGTTGCCTCGGTTTGAAGCTACAACTTGTTTAACAACATCTCCGCTATTCTTTCAACTTATGCTATGGCTAAATGGCCAACATTTGTAACATTCTTCTTTGGTTAACGTCATCTTAAGGTGGCCAGGTATACCAGATCACCTTCGTAGGTAGGCCTACACACAAACACACAAGTTTGCCAAACCACCATGTAGTGAACTAAAAGTCTGCTTTCCTTAGTGGTGTTCACCACGAACACTTTGATTCTTGCACCTGGCAACTTGCTTTAGCTGTGAAAAGTAATGTCAATTTTTTCTTGAAAGAAATTCGTGTTTCTTTAGAAAGCGACTGAAAATACTAGCGTGAGTGTTGTCATAATATTGAGTCAGTCATACCGAACGAGGCCGGTGTAAAAGTAAAAAGGTGTCCCCCCTGGAAAAAGTGTCCGGCCCTATTGTATTCTGCAATATGGTTCTATAGAGACCCTGACAGTCAATAGCTCAGAGATTGAAGCGCATAATAGAATCCTTTGTTCCCGGAAATTTTATCCTAGGACATTTTAAACTTCTACACCGGTTTGATAAAACTTTACTTGCACTCATAGTTAAAACTTCTGGCTATGCTTGTTCCGGGATGGTGTTCATTTCAAGTTATGACCACTGAGGTGGCATCAAGGTTTTATGATACTGGGCTCGTGTTTTATAGACCGCAGCGAAGCAGCGGTTCCTTGCTAATTACCATAAATACGTGACCTTATACAATAACCTCATTATTTTTATCATTTCCAATACGAATTATGTTGCGCAAAAAAGACCAGACATTAAAAGAAAGGAAACTTCTCAACCGTCTACTATAATAACTAATGAATATTTGTCTTCTTCTGCTATAGGGCTGTTAACGACTATTATGAAAAAGGAGTGTTGTTGAGGGGAAAGTGTCAGTCATGTCTGTTCAAAGCATTTACATGAGCAAACGAAAGATCGGTAAAAGGTCCTTTACTCACCAGTCATGATGTTTTTGTCGATGATATCGACGTTCTCGTCCCGGTCAGGCCGCGTGTGCTCGTGCCAAAACCCTATCACGTGACCGAGCTCGTGCACCACAATACCAAACTTGTCGCAGTTCTTCCCTAACGAGATGGCTTGTGGACCGTTGCCTCGTTTGCCAACGAATGAACAACATCTGTAAGAAAGGGTCAAAATCACATCTTTTTTTATTTGGAATTGTAATGTACATGTACATGTACACCTATAGGCTTACACTGTATATTTTAGGACTGACCAAGAATGCCCACTCGGTTCTACTACTTCATCACAGATCAGTGATGGTGACTGATTCTACCCGGAGTTCCATCAAGAATTTCCTAATACGTGCACTTGTCTCCTGAGCACCTCGTCCCTTAAAAAACAAGAAGTGTCTCCTTTTTCTCAACTTAATGGTTAGAATGGTTTTACAGTCATTTAATTGGTTGTTAGTTTTGAAGAAAAAATAATATTTGGGTCACAACAACGTGCACTGCTGTTTGGCTTTTGAATATTATCATTCTACTCGACGTGTACAAAAGTGACGGACAATACCAGCAGCAGTTCAATGAAAACTCTGTTTGTGCCAAACGCGTTCCCATCGATCGATTTAGAGGCAGAGAGAATGAAATCAATTTATTAATACACTTTGCAAAGATCGGCGACAATTTCATCAAATAATCTAAATACTACTGGCAATGAATCTGTGACTTAATTATAGTGGGTGGCTATCGAAACGTCACGATCGCGGCAGCATTGTTATGGAGATCACGGTTGGAGAATATTACCAAATTAGCTACAATGCAATTATAGTTGCAATGAAAGGTAGTGTACTATAGCTAGACCAATTCATCAAGTAAAGTTCCCAAGTGGCGATGTATTGTTCTTGACAATGATGGAAGAGGAAACCCCAGTTACAGGGGAGTATTTGAACTTCAAAGTGAAATCATATTTTCAGAGATAATACTGTTATACTCCTAGTAGAATACTGTATGTGTGGATGAGCGGAACGAATGATAAGGTTGAAGGCAGCTTATCATCTGAGTCGCCATCATATTTTTTTTGTGGGATTTCATAGATGTACGGAAACTTGCGACGTCATAAGGGCAATACTGAATAAACATGATATCGACAACATGAAAGACGAAGATAAGCATGATAGCACCAAAACAACATCATCATCATCAACATCATCATCCGCATCATTATCATCATCCTAAGCCAGAGTGTCCTCTTGTCCTCGTATACCAAGCGTTATTTTTTAATTCAGGAATATGAATGAAAATGGCCTGAATTTCAAGATGTTCTATCGGAAGAAAACAACATGAAAAGAGCGACGGAGTGCCTGAACGATTATACAATGCACCGGAAATTCTAAGAAATGGGTGCAGTTCAAAACTTATAATTTTGACGCCGAAATATCTGGGACGATTAAAAAGCTAATTGGTGTTCTTTCAAAAGAGTATTATAAATTTGATTTCAGGCTTCCTGATTTTAATGAGACACGGAAGGAGGAGAGTATCAAACCTGCAATTTCGACGCCATCAATGGCACCGTAAATTCCAAACCGCCGAAGAAAATATCCACCATGCTTAGAAGTTCATTTTGAAAGTAAGCATACGATGCTGCCATGATACTATTAAAATTGGTATGCCATCTCATGCTAATCATAATGGTACTTCATGCTCACATGTCAGTATCAGATGCTGGACTAGACATGCCCACAGGCTAAATCTCATTACGTTCAGAAGTGCAAAATTGTAACATTAGCTGCTGATGCATTGTATGTAGGCGCCAGAAATGACCCTAAAGCATGTCGACTTCACCGTTTACAGAGCAACGCGAGCAATTTTTCACGCCTTAACTCAAAGAGAACAAATAGAATAAGAAAGGAAATCTAACTCCAGAAACAATCGAGTTAATTAACGGCCTCGTTAGATTCAATTTAAACTGATGAGAAAGATTGCACATGAAATATGAAAAAGGAAATAAACACCCACAGGGGTCACGTTAGTTCAGTGATTAAATTCCATTAACCAAAGAATTAACAGTGCACAAATGCTGCATACAGACTAGCCTATATACAGTAGGTCTATCTGAATCAGAGTGTAGGCAAATGCATCAAGACAAATGAACCTAATTAATGTCGAAATAACACTTAACTCTAAATAAAAGAGTACTATCTAACCCAGCACCAAATACAGTAATAATAGAAATAGTAGGTCCGCTCGGGAACCTTTCGTTGCCAGCTTATATTCATAACTTATCGAAACTTTCTCAACCTCTGTGAAAGATTGTAACAGCATATGTGAGTAATTGATCTTATCAGTTGAGGCAGATCATCTGCCATAGGATCAAGCAGGGCTTCAACTGTTAACGTATGACTTGGGACGTTGAGGACCGAAGCTGTAGTGGATCCGCAAAGCCTGATCCCCGGACCTAGACCATCTGTGAACCAACGTATGCGATCGTCGTCGTCGTCCTCACTTTTATTACAATGGGTATACTCAAGTCGTTTTAATGAGATGGGTTAAATGATTAGCAAAGCCATATTACAGCATGAGGTGTCATGGACGCTGCCATTAACCACAGCGGTGTCTCGCGGTGACAAACGACACGGAGTTGATGAGTTCAAACCCATCGGGGTTGATGATCCCGGCATCGATCGCGCATTGTTTCCGGATCTCCCGGGGGAGAACAGATCATCGGCTGATTCATTCTGAGGTTTATCTTTAGATCTCATGTCTCTTTTATCTTTGCTTCCACACATAAAGATCTTTGCTTGCACACAGAAAGTGAGTCTTGTATACTGAATTGCGTATGGGACACTTCATGTACGATAATGGCATTATACGTTCACCATATATGCTGAGGTATATGAATGTTCTCAGAGAGCCATACCAGCCAACAATCTGGAAATTAGAACGTGGTTCAGGAGAAAACTGTAAGCATATTGGATTTGATACGATGAACATTTTTATACGGAGTTTAAAAATGAACCTGAACGATGAACATTAGCCGACTGAAAATAAACTTTATTTTTGATATCATAACATACGAGAGTTGAATGCCTGGAGTAGAAAAGTGTCCCTGTACCAGGAGCTGTATTACTGTTCGTTATAAAGAGATAAGCCGGCCTGTCTTCAAGAGACACAACCTCGAAGGCTTCGCTATGGGATTTACTTATATATCTCTCAACATGGGTGTCACGTGGCAGAAGAACGGTGTTAGCTGTCGCTATACTAGTTACAAAGGGATCCAGAGGAGCTTGTATAAAGCGGGGATCACAGGGGTCATAAGTCTGACGACCCTGAGCTCTTGTCAGGTTACAACCGGGGCTGACTAGACAGATAAGTACAACAATACAAGACTGCGGATCAAAATATCAGGCTTGAACTGGCAGTCAAGGTTCCGAAAATGATATGTCTATAAGGGTAGAAGCTTAGAAAATAGATTTGACTGGTTTTGGTACCTACCCACATGCTCGCTCAGTGAATATGATGTAATTATAATCATCTGGACTCCTCTCTACAAATACAGCACACGTGAAGTTCTCCCAATGTCTCATGGCCTGTTTGAACAATGCTTTGTGAGCTCCTGTAAAGAAAGAACAAGCTTGCACCAGTAGTTCTCCTGGAGTAACAAAATATCAAGTAGCCCAAACTCATCGTAGAACGTCTAAAGCGGACACGACGTTGATTTCATGCAACATCGAACGTTAGTAGAGCTCACAAAACTATCCCAGGCAAACGTAATCAGAAGAATATTGTGTATGGAAGGGCTTGCTATGGCTCAGGGACGTCCTCCTTGCTTATTGATACATGTACTTCAAATTAAATCGATATCATGGATACGGTTTCTGATAGATTTCATCAGGAGTAACAGGTTTATTTGCATCAGGAGTTGCCTCATGAATACATCATTCCATGCCACATAAAACAGCCCTACGTGTATATTTCTATTCAATTCAAGGGCTATTCTACTGTAACTCACCACTAAAGTTAGCTTCGATTTCATAGGGTATGACTGCATGATCCCAAAGCCGCTCAGACCTGGCGGTCGCAGCACGTTTGAGTCTCACGTGACCAATGACGTCAGAATCAGCACCTTCTCCACCACTGTCATCAACAACATCATCATTATCGAATTCGGCTTTGTTTATTTCTTCAAAATCTGAGATATCCTCTAAAGTACCCGTCTGGAAATCAGCATCGATTAAGTTGTCATCAACTGATCTTCTGCCCCGTATCCGGCGTCGTCTGTCCAGCCGATGATTTCGTCGACGCTGTTTTCTGCAAAATAAATACTTCTATTTTTGTCAATGAAAACAATTAGAAATGATTGCGGATTGTAGGGATGCCAAAACCTGCCTATTCTAGGAAACCTAGCATCGTTAGGGCAAAGACAAGACGAGGTTTCTATGGATCTACTTTGTGGTTTGACAGGTCAGAAGTTCAGTCATCAAAGACAGAATGCTTTGTACAACTAGTAATGAAATAAAGGGCCAAGTCACTGAAACCTTGCAAGTTAGGATGCTGAATCATAGAAATTTATCAATTGAATCATGATTTAGTATCGTTGAAGTTACTGATCTATTCGATGCAAGAAAACGGGACCCGTATGAGAGCCACTAAGTTCTTTTCAACCTTACGAAAATCACCATGTTCTGATTTTCCGAAAATAAAGGATGTCATTGTAATTAAAGTGTTATTCTAGTAAGAATATCGCATTGCATTAATTGCACGACTCGCAAATCTGGTAACATGAATTGAAACCGAGGATGAACTGGTCATTTTTGCCTGTTTTACATCAGACAACCTATTATCGGACAGATATCTATCATTGGACAACCTTCACCGCATACTGATTTCTTTCCGACCAGAACTATTTTCTACGTAACACTACTGCTGAAGAACCTGCTCCTATGAATCAGATTCCTGTTAAATGCTATGTATACGTAGTTACAAACGAGGTTTACGCAATTTCGATGTAACTTGTGCATCGATATAGAGATCCCAGGTGAAACAGCATCATAAGCTTCTTCTAGTAACGATCTGATTCGCAGTTCCTGGTAAAGTAGGCCAATATAAATTGAGAGTTGGCCTATCAGCCTTTACGCTGGGTACTTGAGGCAGAGTGTTTTCCTTGTATGTTGCTTTTTATAATAATTCAAGAAGACTCATCTAATTCAGATAAGCAGTCGTCACATCGTGATATTCTCAAAACAGTTTATTCTTACTTCGAACTGTCTGATTACACAAATAAAGAGTCAATTTCCGTTACTTCATACAATCGAAAGATACTGCTTAAACAGTGCCTTCTCCCAACCATCGGGAATCACTAGCTCACTTGATTGTGCTCTTCTAGCGATGTATCATTGAGTTTAATTAGGGAATGCTACCCATCGGGCCAGATAGTACGAATGTATCTTAGTCTAAGTACATGGCAAAGTTCTTGCTAATTTGCCACCAGGCGATAGTGTGGGGTGATATCATTTGGATTTTTGCCACCGACTAATGAGTAACATGATGTTGGAAGTGCTGCTGAAACAGTCTTCTGTATTAAACGTACGCAACTCTAACTGGAATTACCTCCAAAGAAAGGTTTTAACGTTTTTCAGGTGTATTACATTGTGGTGATATTCACCAATTTCTCAGTCATTTACTGGTTACCAGTATAGTGCTTCTCAGCAACGAACTGATAGTTTTTGGTATCAGTAAAAAAGTTATGAGTTGTGTCCCTGTAACGGGCCGGGTTACAGGTCTCAATAGAATTTCCGGAATCTGTTGAAAAAGGAGTGATTGTTCACCAGTGAGCAACACAAGAAGATTTCGGAGAGTCGTTTGAGGCCCGTAACCAGAAAAAAGCGTGAAAACTAACACACTGCATCCTTCATGGGATAAAGCTGCCAGATGTAAGATGCCAACTTTGCAAGCTGAATTAAATCTATAAACTGAAAGCTAAAGAAATATTGCAAGGCAATCCTACCTTCTCCGCCGTCTGCGATCCTTCTTTCGTTGTCGACGTTTTTCTTCAAAATTGCGCGCAAAGTCTTTATTCACAGATATTTTTGGCAATTCATATAATGAATCAGAATTTGTTTGAGTAGTTACTTCTATAAATTCATTAGGTTTTTTAGCCAATTTGGCATCATTAGAGTCTAATTCCTCCCGCAACGCGGAGGCTGTTTCGTATTCACTTTTACTTAAAGCTATATCACCTAAATATCCATCTGAAAAGAAAAAGAAGATACAGTGGTATTAAGATAAGATAGCAAATTTAATTTGATTGAAACCTGAAAAGACAATCTGTTGCTATTATGGGGATAGGGGACCTCAAAGTGTATAAAAATCAAAAGATGGTAGATCTGGTTCGTGTTCTAACCAACGGGTTCAGTTACGTACAGGTTACACTTCAAGGTGACATGGTGATCGTGCCTGAGAGGACCAAATCTTCTCCCTTGACTGTCGCTTTTCGTTAAGAGACGTTTTATTTGTCGACACAATTAGTTATGTTTACTGTTCTAGTCTTGAGCATCAGGTTCTGCCTCTTGACACTGATGTAGACTGGGACAAACACAGAAAGCCTTTCAAGACACGTTTCCACTGACACATACAGGTACTATTTACATTCCTGACCTACAATGGGCCTTACCACTGTTATTTTTTTACTGAGTATGCATGTATGTCATTATTGACGGAATGAAATTATCATTAACTCTTTCAAGAGAAATATAAATTCATCAGGTCAAAAGCACTGGTGAAAATGACGACGATGAAATACACGTCAAGTCATTCAGTGCAAAGCATTGGTGAGGACGGACGACGAAGAAATACGTTTCAAGTCATTCAGTGCAAAGCATTGGTAAGGACTGACGACGATGAAATACACGTCAAGTTATTCAGTTTAAAGCATTGGTAAGAACGGACGACGAATAAATACGTTTCAAGAACGGACGACGATGAAATACGTGTCGAGTCATTCAGCGGAAAGCATTGGAAAGGTAAGGACGGGCGACGATGAAACACGTGTCAAGTCATTCGGTGCAAAGCATTGGTAAGGACTGACGACGATGAAATACGTGTCAAGTCATTCAGTGCAAAGCATTGGTAAGGACGGGCGGCAATGAAATACGTGTCAAGTCATTCGGTGCAAAGCATTGGTAAGGACTGACGACGATGAAATACGTGTCAAGTCATTCAGTGCAAAGCATTGGTAAGGACGGGCGGCAATGAAATACGGGTCAATTCGTGAGAGGAGATATGATCGGACTATGACAGATTTGACTATGCCTGGGCAATAGATAGGTATGACAAAATCGTATTGATTGTTTGTCTGTTGGTCACATACAGATGAAACACATCGTTAAACGGTTTTTAACAAAATGCAATTCCATGGCCGCAGTCAAAATCCGTTTAGACACGGTTTATTGCTGATGGCCATTTGAAAGATAATTGTAGGTTACCCCTCACATCGCACACGGTCCAGTAACAACTGACAAATGATGTTCATGCTTAAACACCCGTGAAAGGTTTAATGCCACTACCCTGTTATCTCTACCCATCTCAAATAGAGATGATCACACTAACACTTAGCACAAAGAGAATAACTCATGTCGCAGCTTTTAGCTTTTAACTTCCTTGGCACAATCCAATAATAGGACATTGTATCACCATTAAGAAGGTTCTCTCGAAGTCCTAAAAGTGACCGCGATAACATATTATTGACCAGAGATGGTCATTTTAGCCGCTGGTCTGTTATTAAGCAGTTTGTCTCCTTTGAAGACCTGATTGGTGACCATTAAGCTAGTAGATTGCCTTCCCTCGTTTATATTTAGCATGACAATTGAATGAGTTTAAGATGGACAAAGGCTTTGACGAATCCAGTCTAGACCCTGTCATCTTTGATATCCTACTGTGGCACTCAGTTGGAAAGGATCGCACCGCCCCAGGAAATTAGCAGATCACTAACATGGCCACAAAATGACACGCTTCAGGGTTATATCCAATGCAAATGATACGGGACGTCAAATAACTAAAGTTCATTCGGCGGCATATGCAGCGCAGTTCTATTAGATGACCACAAAGCGCTCTTTCACCCGGGTCGGAATTTATCGCTTTTAATTCATATTAAGGTTCTGTTTAAAAAGGTTCCCTCATCCGAACGTAATGATGACAGTTTTACCAGGTTCACTGCTTTATTTTCTATGATCGGGTATCAGCGAACCTTCAAACTAATTAAACCAAGAATACATCTCACTAGAGTCTTAAGACGTAAAGGTCGTGTTGAACCTTTGCTTTTCTTGTAAGAGAAGAGGACACGCAGCACAAGCATGTTCCTGTTTGATTAAGGATCAACAAATTTAAATTCGGTCCTTATCATATCGGTAAGCATGTAGCCTAAGTATTTTAAACTCGCACTCGTGGCAAACATAGCTTTGGCTCCTGTTGCAGTGGCATGTTGAATTGACGGCAACTGAAGTCCATTACCGTGGTACAACCTTGGTAGTTTTGCGTTTTTGGATGACCTTTACTGTGGTTCGCTCTACGGTTAAACTATTGGGCTGTCATCTTAGTCCCTAAGGACGTTTGTTGATACCTGGACTAAGTCGAACACGCCTTCCGTAGTGTCCATATCATATCATCCTCGGGGGTCTCATACGAAGTGCAGGGAATCAAGTATCGTGACCTTTAACAGCATTTTATTGTAGCTCTCGTGCGCGATGTTCAGTCCAAAGGTGACAATTTGCACCTTGAACAGCAATAGGACAAAGGGACACCCTAAGGTACACTTCCGCAAGGCACGATCTCTAATGACTTCTTTATTGCTCGCTGAGTAACTTTAAGTTTTATGGTGTAATTATTGTGACCATATGTTACAGATTCATATCCAGGGTCACATCACAGTCAACGGATCACGACTCAGTGGAAACCTTTCCGTGTTTGATGGACCCCTTTGTCAGCAAGTCCAAGTATTGCCAGTACATACATACCAAATGTCATATAGTCAATGTTCGTTTCTTTAACGAAATGCTCGACTTACTTGTTCTTCTACTTTAGTTTCCCAGAACATTGGGCTTCAAAAAGCAATTGTAGATAAGAGCACAGCAAGACTATAGTTGGTCGTTTTTAGGAAGTCCCGCACCTGATGTCAACACTCAACTACTTCACATACACCCGTCAGATAGACAAGTATATGCATAAGTGCTCCTTGACGTGTTTTCTATGGTTGACGCTTTAAAGAACCAAGACACCTGCAGTTCCTGTGACCAAATCAAGAATACGCAAGGCATGATTTCGTGTGATATTTGCTAGGGAACAAGACCTTCCTTCCTTCCTAGTAGGTAGCTCAGCACCAACTGGGTATGTCCATCATCAGCATCATCAGCAACGATCGATGTTTCTCTTCAGACACAATAACTCATCAAATAAAAACAATTCACATCGATGTCAAGTGTATAGAGGGGTTCTTGTCGAGTCGAACATTTGCCTATGTGCTGCTAAACATGTTCTGGAAAAGGGCATAGCCATGGTTAGTGTTTCGTCCTCTCACAACCCGGTCTTGTACCCGTCCCTCTATTGAATTAGCAACCCCGACGAATATCGTGAATTTTCAACATTGGTTTTGGTCGATGCTTTCCCGTCCTATGGTGCTGGCAGTCCCGTGTATCCCACAAGTCACTCAAGCAGCCTGCAGCGAACCCTTACTTGCCATCTCAAGATAAAACCACTCAAGTAGGCTGATGAGTAGTGCCTCAGTCGTTGTCATAAGAGATGGTAGACTACATGCCGACACTATATCGTGTAAGGAAGACGAGAAACTTGTCCATAACATGGTGTAAGAGGACCTTCTTGACTACGTTTGATATCATGATGATCGTGCTTGAGGTACTAGTCACGTAGTTAAAGCTGGTATTGTGGTTGGTTAAATGCACCTTGGTTCCTGCACAGAGATACCGTTAATAATGAGTGCATAGTTGCTGTCAGCGAGCATTATGGTTATTAGAAGGAGGTTTGAGTGATGTCGAATCACCTTTGAAGGATGGTTGAGAAAGCATTGATAAACAAAGCTGATTGTACTATTCAGTACACACAGAGGATCGCATTTTATGATGCCCTATGAACGTACATGTATGGATTTAAAAAACGAAGAGTACTATAAAAGTGCCTGCACACTTACTGTGAAGGATGAGCAACGTCAGATTCTTGTTGAGAGAAACCTGTTCAAGATCCCATAATTCTTAGCAAAATCTGACAATGGTATGATTCTTGAGTTAATTTCTTCTTCTTTCTTTCTTCTTCTTTGTGCCTACCGCCGCACAGAATACCTTTGTGTTATACACATGTAGCAGATTTACCCATCCTCCCCAACATTATAATGTACACACATCTTAATGTACACTCTGAAAATAAAAGCATGTGCAAGTCATCAACTTGGCACTGATTCCATCCAACTAACCAAACGAGAAGAGAAAACGATGATAGAATAACAAGTGTAATAGACTAGGTGGACGTCTCTGCCTACCTCCCAGAGAGCTAGCCACCAAACTGATCTCTAATTCACTTCATCGATAACCCGAATGGTTATCATCTGGAGGCGTATACATGCATAGAATAACTGCCGTGATGGTAAAGTTCATCACTATTAAATCAGACATGACAGAACATATCTGAATTACAAAAAAGTACAGACTAAACAAAGTGAGTATGCCTGTGATCACGGTAATGGTGACTTCAAGGTTGACGTGGGTGAAGAGTCTGCTTCGGGGTTCTTCCCGCACGTAAACTGGGCGTAGGCGTAGTCTTTGAAGCTATGAGGATGTTGACAGAACTTCTGGGTGGGAACCAATCATGTGAGGACGATCTCGACTGGCTGGGGACAGAATCTACGTCGGCTTCGATCACTGCTTGAGATAACGTCTTCAATAATTGCTTGAGGTTACCAATCGAGCTACTTCAGAACTGAAAGCACCTGCAATAGGTTAGGGAGCGTGTCTGGAGAATTTGCTCCCTGGAGTGGGGGAGGCTGCACCTCTCAGCCCCGCACTGGTGCTCTTAGTTTATTGTGTGTATGAATTGGCGGTCAAAAGGTGAGTGTAGAGAGAAAATAATACGTCCCTCAGCTGGCTATCGAGTGACGAGTGGTCTCATCATCCACTTCAGGTGAAGGGCTAACTAACGCAAGGTGTTATAATGGCTCCTGATGGGCAGCTTTAATAATTAAAGGGTGAAAGACGGACTGCATGGCAGGATTGATGTTCAAAGCCGATGCACGAAGGACGACACGAGCAAATTTCTCATTGGTAGTGAATTAATAGTGGAGGCTTTGAGGTAAAAATTGTGACTCTGAGGTTTAAGAGCAACCCCACGCATAATTGTATCACAAAAATTATTATCAACATAACATTTGATACTGATCTTGAATGATCAAACAAGATGCTTTGGAAGATATCATATGAGAAAAAAACTGTGCCACTGACCTTACCTGCTTTTTATGCATTCTTTAGGTCAGGCTGTTGCAGACAGATATGAGACTCAACGGAGTGCATTTTATTGACGAAGTTGATTTGATGACGTGATGCATGCAGTCAGGGCCATTGCCATTTTAGAGAATGAAAAATTATGTGGGTTATGTCTGTGCCAATATGTGGTAGAGTCTACCCAATCATCAAACGCAGAAGATGAAAAAGAACAGAAGAGATGTGAAGGGTTTGAAACATAAATATCAAGACAGCTTGACATCTTGCTGAGCCCAGTGATGAATCGATGTATTATAAAAAGCGACAATATTCGTTTTTATATGGTTCATTTAACTCGTTATCTTTCACAAATAATCGTTTTTTTATTGTGAAGCTCGAGTTTACGAACACAATATACCTTTTCACAAGGTTATCATTTTCCCCTAAAAACGTTCTGTATCTTCGTTGGATCGGCAGTTTCTTTTCAATCACAGAAGATAAACAACGTGATTGGTAGACATAGCCAGCGGACGACTTTAAACGAGTCCGCTATAACCAAACTTTAGTTCATCAGTTTGGGCAAGGTAATCAGCACCCAACGAAGGAATGGGAACTGCATTACAAATACAGATGTGTAATCGGTATCGACTCAATCACAAGCGTTGGTTAGCTAGAGTACGGGAGATGTACAACAAGCTTGTTGACAATGATTTGGTTGAAGTAAAGCACTTTAAACTAATGGTTCTTGTCAACCTTGCCGCCATTTTAACGGGTACCAATATGTAGATCATTTTGAATGACGATGTGCCTTGACTGAAAATGTATGGGTACCAGTATGTAGATTGGGAGAGATCATTTTGAATAACGATGTGCCTGGACTGAGAATGTATGGGTACCAGTATGTAGATTGGGAGAGATCATTTTGAATGACGATGGGCCTGGACTGAGAATGTATGGGTACCAGTATGTAGATTGGGAGAGATCATTTTGAATGACGATGGGCCTGGACTGAGAATGTATGGGTACCAGTATGTAGATTGGGAGAGATCATTTCGGCTAACGATGTGCCTGGACTGAGAATGTATGGGTACCAGTATGTAGATTGGGAGAGATCATTTTGGCTGACGATGTGCCTGGACTGAGAATGTATGGGTACCAGTATGTAGATTGGGAGAGATCATTTTGGCTGACGATGTTCCTGGACTGAGAATGTATGGGTACCAATAATGTAGATTGGGAGAGATCATTTTGGCTGACGATGGGCCTGGACTGAGAATGTATGGGTACCCAGTATGTAGATTGGGAGAGATCATTTTGGCTGACGATGTTCCTGGACTGAGAATGTATGGGTACCAATATGTAGATTGGGAGAGATCATTTAGGCTGACGATGTTCCTGGACTGAGAATGTATTGTAAACTCATGGAAGTCGGCTACAGACTCGTGGATGGATGGATGGATGGACACTTAGGGAATTGTATTTCTGCCACTTAACTTGAACTGAAAAAGCGGTCATTGAATTATTCAGTACAAGTAGTTGTAAAGCGCCGCCAGGATGACATGCCTTGTCGAGTAAATGCAGGACATTTTACTCTGGCCTAGTTGAAAGCAAAAAAAGAATCTCGAGCTCAGTTTGAAGAAGAAAAGGAGTCGTTGAAAGTGAAAAGGGAGTACCCTGGCCTACTTTAAAGCAGAAAAAGAATACTCCAACCAAGATTTAAAAAAGGGCACATGTACTCTGTAGTCTAGTTTACAGTAAAAATCGAGTAAAAAGGGACTTACCAGCTTTGCAGGGGTCCATGAAGAGATCTGTGGATGTTTTTAACGGGTGTCCATCTTGGACTTGCCCATCATACGTGAAGGTCTCTGGTGGTCCACAATTTGCTGAGAATATAACACAAAATAACACCAGACTCCGCAGTGTGTTGTGAGCTATTAATTTTGATTCTATTACACTCATCGTTTTGCATCTCCCAGCCATTGTGGTAGTCTTGAATCGACAGGACTACTGTACGAAGAAGCCTTGGCCTTCCAATGAGAAAATTAGAAACTCTTGCGAACAATTTCCAACTCGGCACTAAAGACTTTGCATTTTCCTGGTGGGACGCTGTATTCCAGTAAAGATGGG
Organism: Lineus longissimus; assembly: GCF_910592395.1. Lineage (NCBI taxonomy): Eukaryota > Metazoa > Nemertea > Pilidiophora > Heteronemertea > Lineidae > Lineus > Lineus longissimus. Next base: position 23,277,329 of record NC_088308.1, on the reverse strand, counting down.
TAAAGGCAATCAGCACGTACTGCGTCCATGCGATACCATGATTGCAGGGTGAATATCGGAATTACCAGGTGGGTCTGTGTATAACAGCACGTTTGAATACATATATCACAGGTTCAGCCGCCACGGAGCAGTGCGTCTGACTGCAGCTAGGTGCTCGATGAGCCAAGTGTCAACGACGGCGCACGGGCGACCAATGAGCGGCGTGCTTGAGGAAGGAATCGGGCACTGGCCACTTCATGAGCATGAATGGGAGTTGAGTGTCGGCACTGGTCTTGAGGACACTGGCATTTTCATTTTCCGCAGGCACTGCCCGGTCTCTAAATTGTTCCGTTATTGTATTCCTCTTGTATTTGACAAGCTATCAAAACAGTCCCGTTTCCGTCTTCAACAAAAGACTTCCGTCTTCAACAAAAGACAAGACAGTTATTTCACTTTTGATGACTTATGTGCCGAGCTGTATATAGGGCTTATAAGTATATCGTTGTTTGACCTTAGTTGGGCATATCATATATGAAAATGTTTATGATTATCGTAGCATATGCATAAGGAAATGCCTCAATGACCACATCAACTGAAAGAAACATTAAAGACTGGAGTTACTACGAATGTTGTGATCTTATGAATTTTGGAGAATGCTGGTGATGAGGCGCTGAAAATATCATCTAAAGATTCTGAATATAATACACTCACCATGCAATTACAGCAGCAGAAATAAGCTATTTTCACGAGGCCATCCTTCTAGGTCACAATGTATAATTGACACTGCGTCATACAAAGGGTGTGTCAGAATGAATGAACCATGCTCCGGAGCTGATAAAATTCCGGGGTAAAAATGTACAAAACAGTGGTCTTATACCCATCAGAGACTTATGCTAGGCCTGTGCAAGTCAAGTCCGTATACTATTCCGGTAGGCCTGAGTGTTTACACTGTTCGAGCTTATTATTTCACAACGAGCACAATGCATAGTAATTGACGCTTTTCAAGGAAATGTTTGCAGATAAGCACACGTGCTCCGCCCCTATTAAACACAATCTGACCACAAATCAAAGTTAGAAGTCGTGGATAATATCACTTTAGACTTTTGGGTAGACACAAAAGACTATATTTGGAGTTGATTTCTCAGATAATAGTGCCCGTTTCGACGCGAATGAGAATGATCAGAAGCGTTTTTGAAACTTTCCGGCCATTTCTCATATTCTTTGAGGTGTTCGTAGGGGATTAGAGTGATAAAGTCCAAACTTTTACCCCCGGACATGAAGGAACCGGGAACGTCAGATCTTATGTTACAGCTTTGACCCGAGAGTAATCACAGGGAAGTGCCTACCATCTACTCCACAAGCTGTGATCCGTGAATTTGGGATTTGAGATGTATCGTAAAAGTTCTGTGGCTGTTCGCCTTGTGATAATTGAACATTGTAATATTTATCTACTGTAGGCTATAGACCTAGCTAAACGATACTCAGCATCAATCATCATCACTATAAATGCATGAGCTTGAATTAAAGAATTGTAGTTAAATGTTTTAAACAAATTTCTTAGTGAAATAACAATATCATGACCGACAAACTAAACAGATATCGCCGTCTATACATGCAACGCAAAACTGGTCTCATTATTCATAGCTGGTTCAGAATGATCGAGCAAGGAGAAACGCGGTGCGATAATTAAATGCAACATCTCATGTTGCTTAATAGTTTTAAAGCGCTTTTCTTCTTTCAGTCATCGCCATTCGTCTTTCTTGCGCCAAAACCTAGGTATTTGCCTCATTTTATAGCATGGTGTAGAATTGGTATACGTATATCATCGGCAAATGACAAATAAGCCGTCATGTCCTACAGCTCAGCTAACTGCCCGTATTCAAAGCATGTGTTTGCATTCTGTACCATCATAACAAAAGAATATTGATCATGTGGGCCTGTGTATATCATTGGTCGATCATATAACGGAGCTGCTTGATATTGAATGTGCTGCATTGGTGTTTTCCTCCTGGGTCAGTTTAAACGAATTTATGTCCACTATCCTTAAGGGATCTAGACGGCCATCATATATGACATAAAGGTAAGTTGTCTAGGAGTACCAGTACAATCTGTATGCTCCCTCCATCTCTTGAAAAATCTCGTCGGGATACAGGTCTACTGAGATATCCCGAACTGTCTCTTAGCATGCATATGCCTACACCGATCGACTGCAGTGTGCACGTTGCCATACTGTGCAATGCTCAGCAAAAAAAAAACGCTGCTGCATCCATAGAGGGTATTCAAAGGCGGAGCCATATTTTTAGGGTGCTGTGGAGTGGCGATCCCCTTCCAGGAAAAATCTTTAAAATTGACCAGGAAAAGATATATCTTCCGAATTTTACCGTGAAGACCCGTGGTGTGTGATCCTCCATCTGGACTCATGGGGCAGTCCATTACGTCATCCTAATTGGATCACCTTATGGGTTAGGGTGAGGGACGAGGCCGATCCACTGCATCCGGAGTGTACTAGAAACCCTGCCTGGTACGCCTATGCGCATCGCTATAGGCTGACCTGTAGTCAATGATAAAATATTGTACATGTACTTTCTGAAAAAATTAGCAATAAACTAGGTTATTAAAGTAAATCATTCTCATTCTTTGCAGGATACCAAATAAAATGATTTGCATTGCAAGACTCATCAAGCGGTACTGTCACCGATGCACTAGGAGAACACACATATGCATTGAGCTACGGCCCAGAAGCAGACAGAAAGTGTACCGTGCACTCATTGTAACTACGCTTGGAATATTGTTGCTAATCCATTTTGGAGTATTTGATATTCTAATGGGGACATCGTTCAGCCAATTCAAATACCCCCTGAACATCGATTTGGTTAGTGTCGTTAAAGCAGTGAAACAACATAGAGAGATCGATGTAAAACCGATCAATGCATACTCTTTCTCCCATGTCATAGAAAACAGTGAAAGGTGTCATGACGACGAAAACGAAGACGTGTTTTTGTTGGCGGTGATCAAGTCTTCCATAGAACATTTCGAAAACAGGATGGCTATTCGGGAAACATGGGGTGGGCGAGGTGTGGTACAGGGAAGAGAACTCCGCAGCGTCTTTCTCCTTGGAGTCCGACCTTTAGACGGAAAGCACCTACAGAATAAAGTTATTGCAGAAAACCAACTATACGGTGATCTACTGCAAGATGACTTTCATGATCAGTACTTCAATAATACTTTGAAAACAATGATGGGGTTTAGGTGGGCCACCATTCATTGCAGAAATGCCAAATTCATCTTTTTTGTGGACGACGATTACTACGTGTCTATACAAAGTCTCGTAGAATATTTATTAAGTATTGGAGACAAGAAAAGGTTCCTAGCAGGGTATGTGTTCACAACCTCCTTGCCAAAAAGAAACCCGTACAGTAAATGGTACATTTCCCGTGAGGAGTATCCATTTTTCTTCTACCCTTCATACCCAACTGCAGGCGCCTACGTAGTGTCAATGGACGTGGCCGTCGATTTTGACATTGGTTTTCGATACACAAAATACCTGCGGTTTGATGATGTCTTCCTCGGGATAGTTGCTTGGAAATTACTAGTGACACCAGTGCACCATAGCGAGTTCTACTTTCTTTCTAAAGTTTACCCGATGTACAATCGCCGCATGATTGCCTCGCATGGTTACAGCGATGGAAATGAACTCAGAGACGTCTGGTGGAGGTCGAGGATGATCTAGACTTTTTTCTCGGTCTTCCGTTTTTGGTATGACAATCTGTATACACGTAGTTTTACCAAATTTTTTATGCAGCAAATGTTTTATTAAATAAAGGTGTTTATTTCATGGAACTTTTAGCGTCAACTTGTAACTGCGACTGATTTGAACTTCAAATCAAGAACCGACCTTGCCAAGCAGATATTTGGAAAATCATTTCGTATTAGGCATCAGCCTTTGTTGTGTCCATAACCCTTGATGAGAGAGGTTACTCTTACAGGATGGTACAAAATTATCTTTAAGACTTGATTTACGCGAAAAAAATCAAGTACCTCAGGCAACAAGCCACCTGGCCAACCACTCACTCGACTGAAATGTAATACATGAAGCGGAGCGACCTTCAAGCATGATGCCACGTGTTACTTTATTCCTTATGGCACTTTCACAATTGTACTAGTCGGGCAGTGTGGGGTAATATGGACCATGGGAAGCTAGTTACTCGATCTGAATGCATACTTTGATACGTACATCATCGCATATTGTGTCAGAGGCAAATTGGAAAACTTTTAGTCTCTAGTTTCCAATTAGCAACGTACTGCACCTTTAGCCATTCCTGTAAAAGCCATTAAAGTTTATTGTTACCGAATCAACGAATGAAATGTTATATTGAGTGGACCACGCGTTGAGATCTTCCATTCTTCAAGAAACAAGCCAATGATGAGAAGCTTGATTTTTCTGATTGTCGCCGCAGTTTCAGGTTTGTACAACGCATCTGAAGTATCACCAGTTTAACATGAATATCTTTCAACGTCAAAAGATTTCGCTGGAAACATTAACTGACGAAATGACACGAAAAATGATAATGAAATGATGTAAAAATCATGCCCGACGTCCTTGCAACATCATCCGCCTGAGGTTCGAAACCAAAATTACAACGGCACTGTGGTCCATTGAGCATCAACAGCTACATGTAGCCTGCCCGGTCAAGATTTGAAATGCCTTTTTTATAGCAAGAATATTGTTGTATACTCAAGTGGTGGGTCGAATCGTGACCATTTCCGAGCATAAATTAAGACACGAGAAGCCTGCCGAGTGGATTAACGCAAGCAAACACATGCAGTTTTTCTCATATTTTCATGATCTGTTGACAGTGATGTACACTGAAGCCTTTTACGGCGGAGGTGGCTATGGAAACAAGGCTTACGGGAACAGCCAGGGCAGTAGTGCGTACGGCGGCAGCCAGAGCAATGGTGCGTACGGCAGCACCAACAGCCGCAGTGCGTACGGCAGCAGTGGGAGTAGCTACGGAAACAACGGGCACGGAAGCAGCGGGTCCACACGCAGGCACCATCACCGGGTCAACAGAAATGCCATTGTTGCAGGTAAAGGACATATTTTTATTGTTCCTCGATGTATTTTCACATTCGCTAGTCACAACTCGTGTTCACTGGTCTGGTTTCGGTTTTTCCTTTCGATGACTTTAGGTATAAAGACAAGAGATGCTTTCGCAACCCCTCTCTTGGTTTTGACAGTAACTTTACTTATGTTATTTACTCAGTCTTGCGAGCCATTTTGTTGGACTAGAATCACAAGAAATTTACAAAGAGCCAGACCAAATACCCAGGAAATGCCGGATGAAACTCCTTTTTTCTTAAATCTTGTGAAAACGTCTGATGTTGGTAGGAAATGATGATAGTTTTTTTTAATGGTGATTTTATTCGTTATTGTAGCACTCTAATTTAATAAATATTATTATTATTTTATTTTATTTTTTTGTTCAATTTCAGCTGCCAAGAAATGCCACGCACTGCGACGTAAGCATTTATATACTCGTATTCATATAGTAAGAAATGCCTTAATGCATGAGATGAGCACGCTGTTTCTCAGAATGCGCCGCCGTTCAATTGTCACTGAAGGAAAGTAAAGATTAAAATAAGCAAAAGAGCTACATTTGAAAATTGCCAGTGTTTTAACTCAACTGACATGACTGATTTTCAGTTGGGTCGGTCGGTCTGATTGCGGGGTCGTCGGTGTGATGCACGGAAAAGGTTGTCGGCACTTTTGGGCAGATGTACTGGCCGGCTGAGATACCTGCATGGGACATTATTATTGATCCTATTATAACATTGCTTTCAGTGAAGAAGATGAGTTATGGTTCCCTGACTGACGAAGAAGAAGCTACCCTTAGCGGTTCACAATGTGCAAATATGTTGTTACTTGTAGATTGTAAGTCAGAAATGCACTTTTTTTATCTGATTCAATACAGCGCTATCTCTGGAAACGACATGATCATGTAGTATATTTAAAGGAAAAAAAGTGAAAAAAAGACCTACATGTTATTTCGGACATGATGATGTCTCTTCATTTTGAGCAGAAAAAGAATCAAAATATCAGAAATATTTACCCATTCCATATTCGATATTTCTTGAGTATTATGTGTCTTCTGCAAGAAGCATTTTGCTGTGGGGCGTTTGTTGTTTACACTTCATGTCTTCATCAAACACAATAATCATGAGAACATGTCTCTAGAACGTCTGGCTAAAATATTTCTCTTATTAACAGATGAACGATGCAAGAATATAGGTAAGTATGATAGACCTATACATCGTGGAATGATTTACTAAATTGGCTTTACCACTCACAGCATTACCTTGATATCAGAATTAATTTTTCCAGCTGTAGTATGCCGCTGCTAAATTTGGTAGACTACATGTACGTATCAAGACCAAACACCGAAATAAACCCAACTATACAGTAACTACATGTACGTGTAAATGTGCCAGTTTTTCTTGCCTTCCAGCAAAGAAGCTCGAAAGTGGGCAAACGATAGCAGACCTTGACCTGAAGTTGAAGCCAAAATGCCGAGATATCGTAACAAAAGGTAGGTAGTTTATTTCACCATGCTTGACTCAACAAGTGCTCTATGAGACGCAGTTATTTGGTTTATGGTCACAGTCAAAGCTTAGAGTAACTAACCTAAAGGCTTTGGGTTGGTTACTCTGAGGTCAAAGCGAGTTATGGGCTGATGAGTTGTTCGGCATCTTAATTTATTCTAATTCTAACTAGTATTTCACTTACGGTACGCCTTCTCATTTTTGTAATTTGTTTTCAGTACAATCGATGTTGTCTAGGCATAGACACGGACACGGACATCATAGGCCTACACAAGGAGGAAAGTTTACGCGAGAACAAGGTAAGTTGAGTATCACCATCCTCGAAAAGCCAGAGTCAGTCGTACACCCCCTCGCACGTTAAGGTGGATAAGCTCGGTCGTTAGTGCCGAGTGTTGGCCTGAAGTTCAGGATGGAGTATCACAGGATGCAGATAAAACTGTTGTTCACCCTTGGCAGGTTAATATGGCCTGAAATCGCCTTTTCGACACATCGATGGGGATGTTAATTCATAAATCGATCTAAAATAACATTCAAAGGAAAATCAAAGTGTGTAATGTCACATCAATTTTATTTTCACAGTTCGAAGCTGCTTGAAGTTGCGTAAGTGAATTCTTATATACTGTGTTGGACAGCGCCACCTTTAGAATATTTTGACAGTAAAATTGCCAGATTTTCAAGAAAAGTCTTCTAGATTTTGTATTTGTTGCACTAAAAAAGTGGAACACGAAATGTGTTTTAACCTGCAAACTTCATGCCGAGCTATCGGTGTTTTGCGTCGTTGATCACTCCCTGATGCAGTACATGTACACTCTGAAAAATAAAGGTTTTGAGCTCTTACGGCCAACAAAAATATGCGCCCCGCAGAGGTTTTCCGTGAAATGAAAAACCTCTTTATGGTTTTTTACTTCGCTGAAAAATATCCACGGGGTGCATATCTGTGTTGGCTCAAAAAATCGTTAAATGTTTTTTAAAGCTTAAAATTTTTCTGGGAATACTCATACCATGAATGAAAAAGCCGAGAGTAGTCTTTATTCATTTTCGACCAAACTCATGGTGAACCATTATATATCTTAAAACACTGCAGAAAGGAATTACCAACAGCACATTCCCTTAACCGAAGAGGATAGACAGATCATTCCAATGTGCAAGAAACTGTTCAATGAGCGTAAGTATCCTTTCGCTCGGCGAGTCTTTCACCATTTTACTGGAATGAAGATGTAGATGCACACCTACAAGACTATATTGTTGACTCGAACATTTGTTAGTAGTTCGCATATGGTGCATTGCCGATTACTATCGAGATATTTGTGGAACGTTAACAATTTACAGAATCCCGCAATAGGTACTGAGTTGAAGCTTGATGAGGATGCTCTATATCACCGTTACAATAGACTTATAAGGACTTGATTTTATAGCCCCTGCAAAAAAGGATTATTGCTCCTACCAGTAGTCTTTTTTCTTTAACCCAAGAAGAAAAGGATATGCGTATAGTGTCCAAAGCTAAAGGTGCTAATATTTATCATTGCAGGTAATCGGGTGACGTGCAAAATAATTGGTAACCATCATAAGAAACGATGTGCCCTAATACCTCAGTTACACAATTATGCTATTAAAACAAGAAGTTATCTCAAAGCTAACGGCACTTCACGTTATATATTTTCAAAGTACATGTATACATGTATAACGTGGCTTTGTACGACATGTAGCTTTATTAACGTTTGATCTTTGGCGGTAATTTCTGGCTTTATACGTAGCTTGAAATGAGCCATCTCGGTCGGATTGTGTCATGTTTCCTCAACTTCGTGGCATATTTGCAGCCAATACATGTAAGTCGATCATTTGCCCTGGGATCCTTCGCCAGTGCCTATATTCTACAAATTTGAATCCTGGGTTTCGTTGGCCTCTGTCACTGATTCTTGTTAGGCAGAATATGAAACGGCGACTTCTTTCTCACTGTTCTATCACTGCATATACTTTTACAGCAAAAGCGAGAGCCCAAAGAAAACGTGTCCCAGCGAAGTATAATCGGTTGGAAAGGGAGTGTCCACGAATTCTACATGGTAAGCCCAGGCACATGTTCTGGTACATTATCGACTCAAAAACATCTGATCAGGGATAGTCATTGTATGCTCCCTGGAGTCTGCTGTGGTCGATGAAACGAGGGGTCGACCACGCTCATTTGTGCAATGCGGCATATTTATCAAGGGCACATGTACATGTATCAAGGCTCTTAAACGGAGGCATACATGTATTCTGCACTAATTTGACTAGGTCAACTTAGTAAACTTAGTCTTCTAATATTTTGGTTTTATTGTTTCATAAAGCGAGTCAGCGGAGTCAAGAAGGTGGAACCAGCAACAGCCAAGGTGATCAGTTTTCAAGTACATCAAGTACATACAGTCACGAAGGGCACAGCACGAACATTGCGCATTTCTATCACACCCTCGTTTTTCAAAGGGATTTTTAAATGATGTCATTGAAAACTTTCAGTGATTAAACTGCGGTCCGTGTCAGTTTTCCTATTAACAAAAGTATATGGTAATGTGACATCCATTCCATCGTGTCAGTTTCACTAGATTATTTGTATGGTAAAGCATGGGTAATGTGACATCCATTCATTACAATCGGGTCAGTTTCACTAGATTATTCGTACGGTAAAGCATGGGTAAATTGACATCCATTCCATCGTGTCAGTTTCACTAGATTATTCGTATGGTAAAGCATGGGTAATGTGACATCCATTCCATCGTGTCAGTTTCACTAGATTATTTGTATGGTAAAGCATGGGTAATGTGACATCCATTCCATCGTGTCAGTTTCACTAGATTATTCGTATGGTGAAGCATGGGTAATGTGACATCCATTCAAAAGCGAGGGCATAGTTTGGGGACCGCCCACATTTTATGTGAAGATTGTGCATGAATTCGTCAATTATGCCTCAATAGAATAATTTTGTGTTTCTAGGTGCATACGGCTCTCAGTCTTCAAGCTACAACAGAAACAGTGACGGAGGTGGGTCAAACCGTTCCGGTTGTGGTGTCCAAGGCACTGGTGTCTAAATTGAATTGGTGGTCCAATAAAAATATGTCGAGTCTAACATGAATTCAGAGTTCCACCACGGAGTATTATACATGTACTTATATTAGGTCCGTGGTGCTATAGATTCAGCAGTTTGTGAGCCGGACTTGATGCGTCGTGTCAGGTCTAATAGTCCTAAAAGTAGACACTTTTCTCTCAAAAAACGACAAGTTGATTAAAATTGTGGTCTTACGATTTCCCCAAACCCATTGCATGTATACATGTAAGGTGACTATTGGATTTGATAGTTAAATACATGTATTTCGCTATTTGCTCGTCCTGTATTACAATTTTGTATTTTCTAATCAGGATATCGTTCGTCGAGTAACTATGGAACGAAGAGCGCCTACGGCGGAGCTTCAACTAAGGGTAGTTATGGTAAGCTTTCTACTGCATCCTCTGGTTCGTTCATCTTGGAACATGGAATATCGTGGACTAAGTGAACGATGTTTAATCGTCATTTCGTCATCTTTATTAAGTTCTTGAACCGGGAGAGGTGGGATATCTTTTTTAAACGTGTTCATCACCAAATTTTGGCAAGTCCGAAGCATTTAAATTCCTATTTTGAAGAAATGTAACATATTTTCCAATAATAATGAAAAGAAATTGAAAGTATTATTAACATCAAATCTCAATTATCCCAGAGGGAGATGCCTGCATTTGTGAGAACGAAATGTTTGTAGGATTTCGACAAAATTTATCGTTCCATCCGTACCTTTCGAAACTCGCCAGGTTTGGTGAATTTCCCTGTTTGAGTGGATGAACTATATGGCGACGTACATGACCGAACGAACTATCGGAGACGGGCTCGATTCAACTGTTGCATCTAATTCATACCTCTCCATTGATACAGGACAAAAGACGAGACATGCATGGAATCCAAGAAAGAACTTGCGCAGTAAGGCAGGCCAGTAGTTAGATTTTTGGTGTGTGTGTGTGTGGGGGGGGGGGGGGGGGTGCAAAAGGCTCTCGGGGTTGGCAAAAAGGCTCTTTGAAAATCTTCGAACAGGATTGATGGAACAAGAAGCGGTGACAGGGAGATCGGCCGCTATTCTCCAAGGTGTGTCTCGCATTGTTCAACTTTCCTTCAGTCTTCTCTGGGGACTTGACTGTGTGCTTAAAGTAACTCTTATTAATGTGCGAGGTGCATTGGCTTGATTTCAACCAGTAACTAGTTTGAGGATGTGACCCTGTCCTATATTATGTAAAGTGTACGTCGATACGATTTGTAAAGGAACCGGTATGCATCATAATAGTTCAGTTTCTCTCTTTTAGTGTGCTCCACCGGGTATAAGATGAACACTACAGAAAAGATGAAGTCGAACGCCATGTTTAACAAATGTATCTTGAAGACTAAAATTACGACTGGCGAGGCATGTGCCAGCGCGTGCTTGAAGTGTTCGCGTTGCAATACAGCAACGTTCATCTCCCAAGCAAACATATGCCTCGCCTGTAAAGTGTACAGGATCCCAGGCGCAAAAACTGGTCCAGAGCTCGCCCCCTGTCCGATATGCACTGTCTACCAAAAGGCGTGCAAAGGTAAGGCGTTGTAAACAAGAGGGCGTTTTAAAAATAGATAAGGTGTGGGCGCTGCGCACAACCATCGGAAACAACTGAAGTGAACGACGAACCAAATACAAAGAAGTGTACATTTGTAGCCTTTTGAAAACTACAGATATGCCAATACATGTAGATGTATACGATTGTCGTTGTCACAGAAAAGCGTAAAACTTGTGAAGATTGAGCATACTTTACTGACTCAAGGTAAAGCAAGTCCTCATCTGACTGCAAGTATGCACCAGCGTTGTATATTCGAAGCTCATTTCCTATATATTCCCGTAGCCTTGTACATTGTAACGCACCCTCGTTGAAACTTTGTAAAGCAGCGTCCCTTGTAATTTGACAACGTCATTTATACCTTTCAGCCGAGAAGAACCCGTTCCTTACACCTAAGAAGAACCCGTTCCTTAAATCTGAGATGAAGAGAGGCACATAGATGAAGGACATCTTCCCCTGCTTCGTCGGAAAGAATCGGGAGAATCGAAACTCCTACGTACTCACGCGTTCTTCATTTCCTGTTGTGCCTCTCCTTCGTCGGCAACAGCTAAATCCTTTCATTGGACTTTATATTTGTCATGTGAACAACATGTTTTAGCGACAGCCCCGAATTGATCTTTCTTTTCAAAATTCAAATCTAGTATCAGAGAATGGGTTGAAAATAGCTCCTTTTTCTTTCATTGATATGTAAGGTTGACATATATATGTAGAGGTGTGCACAATGCTGTCACGCGGCGGCTGTCGGATGATATCTAATGACTGAAAATAAAGCACTTCCATACAGATAAATCGGATGTTGTTTCCTGTTTGTTGCTGGACAAGTGGTCAAAACAAGTAGTCCTGGCGATGGTGATACCACAAGGACAGTTTAGTTTTGATTGCCTAAAGTAATCAATGAGGACGGCGATCGTCCAATCCGCGCATCTACTACATGTATGGTTGTCCAAAGCGACGCCGCACATTTTGATCTGGGAGAGCAAAGTCCGTTTAAAGAGCTAGGGTGCCTGTTATTAAGTTGGGGCTTGGACCTTTTGGGCTAAGACGTGGTGTTTAGGTTATGTTCACGTTCTATCCTAAGAGGTACCATTCCCTGTCGATACGTCGATTGATACCGTGCAGTCACATTAAACCGACTACCATTGTTCTGAACGAAGCGGGCGTTGCTAACCTATAGCCACACTAGAACAGTATCCTCGAGCTCTTGGCTGGTCCTCCGGGTTAGTTGCATGCTACTCCCCTTGGACACGTTACTGGGCTCAATGAAAGGTGTGTGGTTCAGGACGTCTAGTTAGGGGTTGTGAGCAGGGATAACACCTCTGCAAGAAACCAAAATACAGTGGAACCTCCCCTAGCGGACACCTCTCTATTAAGGACAACCTCTCTATTAAGGACACTACTTTTGTTCCCAAAGTGGTTGTTTCCATTCAATTTGACCTCTCTAATCCGGACACCTCTCTATTAAGGACAGCACTTGTCAGTCCCGAAGGTGTCCTTAATAGTACATGTAAAACCATCTTTCTGGGAGATGGATGCATGTCGACGGGGACTAATACAGATTTTGAGAAATTCCCATGGCAGGAGGAAGTGGAGAGATCTTGTTGTCGACCCATGCTCCACTTGGATTAACAAGGTTTTAGTCAAATAAAAACGTAATAGTGCATCGGGTGGGCCACAAAAAAACGGGTACACTGCCAAATATGGAATTGTGCAAATGATGTCTCTAGATGTGCAGTGTCCAAATATCAAAACAATACTCTCGTTAAGACCAAATGTTATCCCATAATAATTCAGAGGGCTGTATCTCAAAAGGCACCCGGTCAATCCCATTTCTTAATCCATATTTCCCTGTATAGTGTGTATGAATTTCATTTAATACTTGAATGGGTGTTTAAGTGACATCATCAAATAACAGAAATGTCAAGATCATTGCTTGCCAGTCACCTATGCAAATTACACTAAGTGATGAATTGGCCTACCATCCGCCGGCTTCCATGCTGCCCTAAGCCACTTCTACCCAGCATTAACTGATACAAATATTGTTTCAGACTTTATGAGGTTTATCTGTCTAGAAAAAAAAGATACAAAAATAACCATACAGGTGCATCACCGTGGGCATAACGCTCCCATGTCCGATTTTACTAAAAGCACTGATCGGATGCCTGGGAGGCACATCACCACAGTTTACCATTCTCGTTTTACGGGTATTAATCAGGGTTTGGCACAATTCTTGACTCAGTCGTGATAAGGGACACCACCGAGGAGGATGCAGACTGTTCTTTTCTTGATACTGGTCATCGTGTTTGCGGGTAAGTCAGAAAACGTTCTTGCGCCAGTTCGTTTTTGATGGAAATTGATTTAAACTTATTGAAGTCAAGCCGGGCACTGTATCATCCCTCTTGTGATAATGCCCATCGAAGTAAAGGTAGCCAACTCCGTTCTTTAAAATTTAAAAAAATTGAAAGTGTTTCGGTGTTTCCGCTGGCACGGACACGTCTAATCACGCATTTCAAAAGTTAGCAGTTCTACTCTGCACATGTACATGTATAGTGAGTGCACCCACATGTTAATTTCAGTGCTGTTGGTTGAAGCCAAGCAGAAGATGCGTAAGTATATCCTTGTGGTTTCCTAAAGTACAAACCTCAACTCAAATCAGAAAACAATTTCATAAGCTCAATAACAAAAGAAAAATCTTTGGTGAAAGCAATGAAACAGCAAACCGGCAACTTTTGTTCCACCAGTTTGAAACGACCGAAATCGCAGTTGCCATTTTGCAGGCAAGGTAGTACATGTACATGACGATATCGAAATAACTCTATAATCAAAACTCACTGCTGGGCGAGGTACGACATATCTAATTCATGTTACTTGCCAACCTATTTCATTCCAGGAAAAGATTGCAATGAGTTAGAGAGTAAGTTTTGAAATGAATAATTTTTGATGGATTAATCTAATTTTTCGAAGTTTCGAAGCAATGAGTTAGAGAGTAAGTTTTTAAAATTTTTAAAATTATTTTGAAGTTTTTTGGTTTTAATTTTTTCTTTAATGACAATTTGTCTTTGAAACTTTTCACTCGAAAAATTACAGATCCACAAAAGCTTAGTAATATAGGTGTACTTCAATGAAACTAATTTGAAAGCGATTTTACATGATTACACAGACATACATACGTGCAGACATGCATACCAAGTTTCATCGCGCTGGTGTGGCTATAGTTACTGTACTGCAGCCATGCTGTTTTGGTACCGATTACCATTACCAGCGGGCCGCACGTAAAAAATGTAAACGGACGAACACCACTCTTAAATACTGTCGACCAAATATCAATTTGTTTTAGGAAAAGCTAAGACGGGAGGGAGAAACATGACGAAAGATGAGAAGAAAGGGCACGAGCAATGTAAACACAGAAATAGTAGGTAACGAGTTTTTATCACGTAGAGAAAAAACACAGAAGGACAAGATGCATGAATATGGATGAAGTGACTCAAGGATCATTTCATAGTAAATATTTCTACTTCAGAGATCCCGTCCATTAAGTGACAATCTGACATAAATAACATAACTTCCTTTCAGAAAGACTCAAAAGATGCAGGTTCCTCATCGGTAAGAGAATGGTGTATGATCTCAGCGCTCTGAAGCGAAATAATGTACATGAAACGGTTAACCGGCAGCCAGCAGTTGCCATCTTGCAGGCAAGATACCATACTAGCATTGATTTCTCCAGCTTAATCACACCCTTGATATTGAAATCATTTCCTAATGACGTGATCATGGTAATGAGGTGGACAAAACTGAGTGCTTTTGATTGTTAATGAAATTTTATTTCCGGAAATCTCACCAAACGATCCTGATATCAGTCTGTCCGTGTCCGACCGTATTTGCGGTATTCAGTGTCCGGTCAAGAAAGTGTGGCTTATCCCATTTTCGAACCACACACCCGCCTGAGCCTCATACTAAAACGTGTTATTACGAATAAAACTCGTTTTTCGATATCAGTTGGTGAATTTTAAGCAGGATCTTTCAATTATATATAGAAACTGATAAGCGGCCTACATTTGATGCCTATAGCCTTCAAAGTATGTCAAATTTTCGACATTTTATTAATCCCTTGCCATTATGAATATTCTCTTTGAATATACACTACTCAACTGCAATTCTCTCATTTTCCAATGAAGCGAAGGATGAGAGCGAAAAACCCGACTTAACCGAGGTCGATTCGCTTAACCTGGCTAAATGCGAAGCATTGATACGTGTTATCACTGGTAAGAAGAAACCACGGAGCAGTCAGCACTTCGCGAAAAAAAATCGGTATCCAATTGACTAAAAACGTCTAATTTAGTGTTTTTCGGCGAGCGCAAGTTCGAAAATATCTCGTCTCCTTCAGACCAATACGGCCGAGTGAGATTTCTGCAGTCACAACTGATACCTTCGCGGTATACCAGTATGCGTAATCATGTGATATAGCTCCACGATCAGATGCTTGCATCAGCCTAAACACCACGTACATCGGTATAAGACCGGTCGCAACTTATTGCTTTACAACAAGGTAAAGTACGTACTCGTTCATGGACTCGCAGGGGCACTCAATCAGCCCCCCCCCCCCCCACCCAAACAAAAGGCCCGAAATCTTCCATAGGTCTATTTTCCGTCAACATTCCATTTTTCTTTCAGCGATGCACTTAGACAGATGCAATAATATTTACAGTAAGACATATTGTATAACATTTGAAGTCGGCCTCGAGTTTCATCTCAGGTCTTCCTTTTACGGAAAATTCTAAGAATGTAGCCCGAAATGTGGCCACGGAAGGTGAACTGTTGCTGTCCAAGATTCACTTTTCATTCTCGTTAAGTTTATCTGTTGCATCCCTTTTGCATGACATCTGTTATCAGAATTTCAACGATGAATGTCACAAAACTGTTCCTGGATACGTCATTTCTCCTAAAAATGGGCGCATCTTGTATGTACATGTACATGTATGGCGAAATACAAGCGATAAGAGTAGGCCATTTCAGCTAAAATATTATAAAGGGATTTAAAACACTGATGAAATAAACTTACAATTCTTTGTTAAACTTGCTCTTCAGGGAATTTAATGAAATTCCACGGCAACGTTACAAAAGAGTATATTAAAAATATGACAGCGACAAGTCCATGTAAAGAGCATTTCTTTCGAGTCAAGCGTGAGTAAATACGACATCGTAAACTTGAATGATGAAACACTCTTGACCCTCAATATACTGACATTTGAAACGCGTGTCTTATGGTGTAGATATTGAAGAGAACATGTACAATGTATCACGTTACCGGTATGCAAAAGAACAACCCTACATGCTTCAACCCAGTGCCTGACAACAGAAAGAAGTTTTGTGTTGGACAGATTGATATATCACAGTTCTCACACGAACAATGTATCATTTCCGTCAGATAAATAGATTTGATGTTTAAGAATGAACACTTTAAGTTTCCAATCGTTATTATTGGAAAATACGTTGCCTTTCTTCAAAATTAACTTTTCAATGCGAGGTGTTGGCCAAATTTTTTCTGATGACTATTTTACAAAAATCTCCTGGGACTATCCATGTTAGTAGGCTTATTTGGTATTTCCTATAGTGCTGTAATTCTAACACATATTTTCAGGGAGAGAAGAGACAATTAAAATGTGCTGGCCACTACAAGGTTAGTTCAATAACATTTCTGGAAGTTACTGGAAAGGAAATGTTGAACAGGAAAGAAAGGAAGAGGAGGCAATAAAGTGTTGTTCAAGTTACAATAACCAGGGTTGGCATCATGAATAGTCGTCATATCAGCAAAAAATCGGCTATTCTATCATTTTATGATTACTAATTCGGTTGCCGTTATGAATGAATAACATTGAGACTCCTGGGCCTCCGCTGTCGAGACCGGTATGTCTAGTCTGCAGTACGAATCAGTAGCTCACTTGAGGGAGGGGAGAGGAGTTAAACTGCACGCAACATGTATGTCAACCTTCAATTTCATACACAGAGAAGCTAGACAAAAAGCAACAACTTTCTGAAGAAGAAAAAAGAAAACTGAACGAGCAGTGCAAAATCAATGGCATTTGGCGTAAGTCTACATTAAAACCGCTATTTCCGTATGAGCGTCGCCCATGAAAAGAGGACTGTCCTAACATTATCACATTTTTTTCCCATTCAGAACAGCTGTTGAGACAATGGTCGAAGAAAGTAGATCAAAAACGTAGACGTCGATTAAAAACAAAACAGGCTTGTGTGAATGCACTGAGTAAGAAATAGGCAGGTTTCGCAAGCCTTACAAAGAGTTACGAGCAACGAAGTATGTCAGTGGCGTTATCGACAATAGTGAGTTTTCGCAATGCCCCCAACACAAACCTGAACACCTATCCCATTATTCAACATCGTGATTAGGGCAATGGGATAGGCGTTCACGTTGGCGTTTCGGGGGGTTTGCAAAAACTTTCGCGGGTGTTGCGGGATTGAATTGGCACATGATGACACAGACGTTCATACTTCGTCGTTCGTAAGGGTTGCGAAAACTGCCCAACAACACTGAGAAGTCCGATGAGGCACCGGTACTGAAACCCACGGCCGCGCTAACACACGCAGCGGGAAGACTGGACGCAAAGGCGGACAACTCCACCGTGTGACACTGTGAGTTAGATCGAGGCGATTTTTTTCTGAAGAAAATATGAATACATGTCATGCATACAGACGTGAGGAAAGTCTTCTGTTAACTACGTCGCCACTGTGAGGTACCACATGTATATTTCAACTGTGGATGTTTTAACCCTCATGCACCACCTATGAATCTCCGGCCAAGTTGAGCGGCAGATTAACAACAGAGAGAAAAGAAATTCAATCATGTAACACATTTTCCGTTGAAGGAAACAAAGCACAAGACAGAAGAATGTCGATGAGAGATACGATGATCGCCAGGACCAACCCGTGGTGTAGGGAGAAGCTAATCAGTAGGTTGTCTTGGGAGTTGATTCTCGCGTTCGTATGCTTTGAAATTCGGTCACATCAAACACTTTTCGTATGTCTCCTTGTGTCCCTTTGTGCCGCAGTCGCTATTTATGATTACGCAGTCTCAGACTCAGCCCGAAGCGGTGGTCGAAATAAGATGTCCAGATGATAGCATTACGAACATGAGGAGGCAGTTGTTTCAGTGTCGCCACTGACTGCTCTTTGTGAGTGTACGTTACACAGTATCTGGAAGTTCAGATTGGTGGGTCAAAACAGTACCAAATGGAATGCAAATGGGAGATGCCCCAAAAAACCCAATTCTATTAACAAATAAAACATTTCTTTCAGCTGTTTGGCAATAATATCATTCACCGGGTGTTTTCTTTTCCTTTATTTCTTGTCATGAACAAAGAACAAGTAAAGTGTGAGCAAAAACCAATTTGAAAATGAGTAATGGCTTTTCAGTGAGAGTAATAAAGCTTATAACATCTCTCACTACATTTTTACAGGCTTTAAAAGGTGCATTGGTGAGTAAACCCAATCCTACCCATTCTCTCATGGGCATTGTGTTAAGCGTAATGTATATGTCAGAGTAATATATTATGCTTGTAAATATTTATTAGAACCCTCCCTGAATAGTGGAGTGGATAGCCACAGTGATAAAACGTATGTAGCCTTTAGCCCAGCCAGCTCTAAAAACATTTAAACTGTCGGTGGCAGTGAGCTAGTTTGCCGTTGGACCTCGGAATCCTCCGACGTCATGCAAAAAAAACCGAGAAAAAAAACATGATCTGCTCTTATTGGATACCCGATTTTGGCTTGCGGCCCACAATGTCTTCATCTGTCGATTACGGTCAAGCGCCACGTCTGGCATTAGACTTACCGTGCGATTAGTAATCACCCATCGTATTTTCAGATAATAGAATCCCAAGGAGGGATTGCTGGCGCCGGAGTAAGTTATTTTGCATTTACTTTTCAGGCATTAGAACAGAAATGTCTATTGCCTGTTAAGCTTGACCCTTATAAAAAAATTGGTCCACAAAAAACACATGCATCCTGTAAGCTGACAGACCTCTAGACAAGCGCCTGATGGTTTGTCTTACTGGAAACATGCATGAAAGAAATCTTCTGCCGCATTTCCATCCCAATGTAAGATAAGTTTCTAGAATGAACTGGCTGACATTACAACCTCAACTAAAACCGCAGACTTCTATAGACCAAGACCGTGCCAAAACTTGGTGTTCCAAAAAACTGACCATGTGGAGGATGAGCAAGCTGTAATTGAATACTCGATACATTAAACTGGCATCTAGACTCCCGAGGCAAAGTCCTTCTTTGGTTAGGGAGGGGCGAGGACGACCACCAGGACCGAAGTGTACTAGCGCCGTGTTTTTATCATACTGGTTATCTTTATTTCAGTTACGAAAAAGATGATGTTGTAAAAATATTCAGACATTCAAAAACGCCAAGGTGCCCAATCAATCGAAGTGCAAAATGAAATGGACAAACACACCAAATGATTGAGAATGTGCAACCTGATAAAGAATGTCGTCAGGAATAAGAAGAAAAAGGGGGCACATGCCATGCCAAGCAGTGACTAAAGTCAAGGGTGAAGCTGTTTGCATCGTATGCAGCAAGACCTTTCTTGATCTTAAACAAAATTGCAAGAGCAAATGGTAAAATGTCCTTCCTCCACAACCACCATAAGGATTTCCAAACAGGGGTTGTGGTGATTGGATATAGTAACCTAAAATCAACTCATTCTAAGATAGAAGGAACCTAACTTTGCCAGACTCAGTGGTCTAAGGATCAACTTTTCAGTTGATCCTTAGATCAACTGAAAAGTCATGTGTCATGTCCTTTCGAGAAATCCTTTCCACCAGACTTGTTATATGGTAGACTATGATAGATGTTTGTTACTTCGAATGGAGGAGACCAAAATAAATATAATCCGAAATGGCTGGAATAAATTGTCTTATTAAATTTACAAAGACACAAATGCACGGTGATCGGCTTGTGAAGCACAGGGCCCTTAGCTTCGGAGGAGTCCGTGGTTGCTTGTCCCAACCTTGAGGAGCCAGGTGACTTGTGTCAAGAAGTGCAACCCACCTAATTAAAAACAAATAACGGCTTACATGTGTTTACATACGAATTTATTTCAAATATATTTTTTTTGTAATAAAACATATCATGAATGTCATGTAGTAACAAATAAATGCAACATTTTACTTTTTACTATACTCACCCAGTTTTTGAGATATGGTCTGTGATGTGAAAGTGGTGCTGGTGTGATAAATGAATTGATACTGAGAGCTAAATTAAATATTGATATACAAATTAAATATTGAAATATTGTCGCAGCAGTTATGCCCGCAGTTGCAATCTGTCTTACCAGAGAGAAAATATCTCAGAAAAGGGTATGTATAAAAGGCCTGTTTTTGGAGACAGCGTCACAACCTATCATTGTCGCACCTGTTAGACATACATATACCGTCGCAATCTCTTGAAATTCTGTCCTAGAGAGGATTTCTCCGATCCTGTGATCGGGCTTTATTACTCCTTTGTCGTATACAAAATATTGAAATACAGAGAGGCGGAGTACACGTATATTGAAAACAACTGGTGTCAGGATGTGCCAACCAAGGACTGTACATGAAGACATCTTCAACAACTATCGACCATGACATACTTTCGCAATCAGCCTTGTTATATGCAGGTTCAATCTCCTTGCGCACTACCGGACCTATGCTGGAATATTATCGCTACTTTGGAGAATGACTGCAGGTTGTCTAAGAAATCGTCTGTAATATAAGGCTTTCACATAGAGACATCGTCACAACCATCTTGACCATCAATGTATTGACATTGCTCAGCTTTACAAAACGCGTCAATCCTCCATGTTATACGCAGAAAATGTTCGATGAAGCCTTGAAACCGATGACTGAGATGAAGACCTCGTCACAACCTGCCAGTGTCTCTCTCGCTGAACTATGGTGTAGCCGACAGGCTTGTTGTCGCTGTTCGCCCCACGACTGGTACGGTCGATCCGTCGCAGGGGACGAAGTAGTGGTCCACCGCGGTACTTTGGTACTAAAGCTGAGTACATTGAGGGTCAAGATGGGTTGTAACCGTTCTTTGGCGTCTCTTCCAGCTGGTTCATAGGTAATGGGAAGTACGAATGTCTGTGGTGTCATCCATGTTGGAGGAATCGGGGAAATAAAAAAACCTCTATAAAATGCATTTAAGCACTTCGCCGTTCACCAAGCTCTTTGAAAGGCCTTTGAAACCTGCCTATTGCCGTTTCCCGCGGAAAGACCTTGGCAAGTGTCACACCCTCGCCCGGCCCCATTGACAAACTTCGTTCGCCTGCGAAACCTCCCTACTGCCGTTTCCCGCCGCTAAACCTAGGCTCGCCCCACTGACCGATCTCTCGGATTTTGTGCGCAAGGGAGATATAGCAAGACAAATTTGTTAGAACGAGGTTGTCCAGCCTGTCTGTAGCTTCAACGTGATTGGTCGAAATGGGAGGGGTCAGAGAGTCTATTCTCAGCAGCGTCGGCCTCAGTTTGATATCTTTCGCGCTCATTATTTCATGGACGCGCCCTTCGGTCGGATGTATCTCGGGTGAGTTCTCATTTCTATTTTGTCAAATTGTCTAATTTTGTTGACATTTATTCATTTTCCACGGTTCAAATCGTCTTTTGGAATTCCGAAATTAGTTAGGCCTAAAATATCTAATATTGAGTGGATTTCACTGGGTCAACGAGCCGAAATCATCCTGCCTCTCTTTTTGCGTCTGCGGTGCACATCTGACATGGTTCAAACCATGCATTGAAATGATTTCGGCGAATTCTCAGCGTTTTGAATGACGAAGTTGTCCAAATGTATACAGTTTATCAATCAATTAACTAAAGTTTCCTTTGATGTCTTTTTTGGGAAAGTTTCCACACAAAATCAACACCAAAATGACAGCAACTTGAAACGAAAATGGCCCGAATCGAAATCTGAAGAGGGTTTGCTCGTCATCATAGCGAAATACATTGTTGCATTCCGTCGCTGAATATCATAGCGCTTTCTTGTAAGTTGCGCGTCAAGAAAATGAAAAGCTCTGATCTGAACATGTTGAACATGATAAAATTACTCTGATCTCGGGTCGATCGATGAGAAAATTTCGCTTTTTGCTGCTGCCGGCATCATGGCGCCTGTATGCACACTCACGTGTACACTGTATGTAAATTTCAAATTTGGGGACGCCACCCGTGCCCGTCTTGAATAATTAATGAGGGCAGTAGGGACGTTGAGATCTACAACGTGTACGTACATGTATACGTATACGCATACGGAATGAAATCTTATGAATGGCATTTCTCTTTGATCTTGGTCAAATATACTCAACTGAATTTCAGCTTTCAGCAAAACTGTCTCATTTAGTCATTGTATTGCCAGAAGAAATGATTTGAAAACCTGTGAAAAAAGAAACTTGGGATTCAAGAATCTTGGGAAAAGGAATGTCAGAAGAATGCTAGTTTATAACTCACTTGATGATTAAGCAGCTCGGCAACCAGAATTTCAGCATTCTGTGAGGATGATCACTCTGTTGTAAGGGACTGATGTCTTGATGTAAAAACATATCTTTAATGATTGTCTTCTTTTAAGTCTTAAATATCAAAATGTTTCAATTACATCTTTTTTTCATTCAACTGTTTGACAAGTGTAGAGGAGAGCCAGGATGGAGATGACGATGACTGAAGGTGACAGAACTGATGCTGTGATGACAATCCCAGAGAAAAGGAGATGGATGACACGGAAGGACATCAACCCCTGGACTGTAAGCAGGATTTGGGAGAGACATGTTGGAGACAAATCAAGTGTCATTTGTGTGGAACGGAATGCTGAGGATGTCAAACTTTATCTTGGTGGAAATGCAAGGTAAGGTAAGTTCCCCCCTCCCCCCATGAACCTGTATCCTTTGAGTGAAAAAAATAAAAAAGCTTTGCTGGAGGATTGTAATCAACATCATCAGCTAATCGACTGAGAGGATACTGAAGTAAATCAACAACCAGGGAGCAGGGTCACGAGAGAGCAGTTGTAAACTGACCCATGGCAGCCTCCCTTTGAAGGGTATTGGCAATCCATCTCCCGATTATAGAGGCGTAGAATCCTTTTTCTCGTTGCCTAATTATCATTGGCTCGTTCATTCACAGTTCATTACTTGATTGACATGTGTATGTCAAATAAGGTCATGCTGGGTAGTCACCAACGAAATGCAGAAATGGCTTTCAACATGTGATAAATCTCCCTATTGTTACGATCCTTGACAACATGGGGGTCTAAGCATGTGATGGACAGTTGGGTAGAAGTGAGTAGTGTATGAACGATTTGTCAATTTGCTACTGTTTGGACTTTGGTGCTAACAGATATCATGACATATATTCAGTTACAAGATATTTTGTTGATAATCAGAAGGACCAGTCTTCAACATTATGCCAAGACATGATTTGAGCGTAAATATACATGTAATTCAAATCTGCAAAGATGGCCAACAGGAAGATTCCAAGTAGAAGTCCAAATTCCTCCCAAGACTGAAGTTTAGGCCTACAGAGCAATTGCTCTAGAGTAAGAAGTAGAAAACTTGTTGATTTCTGCACAATATTAACTGCTTTAAATCAAATTCCAGCTTCGACTAGACAACAATATAGACAGTAAATGATGCAGGGAGACGGATTCAGGATGAAGCCACAATCTCGGACAGCATTGAGGATGGACTGACACAGGAGGATATGGACAAACGCAGTATAGGACACACATTGTTGGAGGAAACATTATCTTAAGGTAAGGTAATTTTAACATCCCTTCTCCACTCGCAGGTAGGTGAGACTATGCAAAAAAGGGTAAATTTGACCATCTCCAAAGACCCCCTTGAGGAGAGAGCTAATTAATTGGAGTATGCTGCCTGGAGACGAAGAGACCGCATCAATACCAATAACATCAAGGATTAGTCATTAGCAAGATACCATTGAATCGTGATAGGCCGCTGATATCATCAATAGACGGGATGATGAAACTGATATTAAAATGTTACTTCACCATGTTTATGTAAACGTCCCAAGCATAACAATGCTGCCATGCTCTCTGTTTCTGGGCCATGTCGAAACAAAAGAAAGGAAAGAAAGAAAGAAAGAAAGAAAGAAAAGGGATAAAATCATGTCATTTAAGAGGTAATCTTTGCATATTTATCGTAAATGTCGAACATTATGCATTACAATACCTGCAGATATGCTGTTGTGTACTATTTTAAAAATTATTTCTTCTTGTCTAAATAAATAGTCTAATGTGATCTAATTTTCCCATCCAATGAACGTGCATTTTGCACCCGGCGCAAGGGTAGTAACTTTTGAATATAACTGCCCCGAAAAGGAGGTTGCTTGTTTGGGGATTAAGATTTCCCATATTTATCAAGATGTCACAGATATTAGCTGCAGACCGAGCCTCAGTCCTCAGTTTCCTCTCTTCTGTTTTGTGGTGGCCTTCTTTCTGGTTTGCCAACCTTTTTTTCAGTCATTGCCCAAAAATAAGTCTTCAAGAGTCTTCATGTAATAGGACAACACCACCAGAAGCAGGAGGAATGAGGGCACTCTAGACAATCTGAAATCTTTGACTTTATTTGAAAAGACTTGCAACACATGAAATGCCAAGTGGACTGGTCAGAATTATAACTGATAATTCAGCGACAAAGGGTATCTTTAAAGACAGTCATTGATTTTTGCTGGAATCTAGAGACGGTGCCAATATTACTGTCTTCGAATCTTCTGAGAGGATCATCGTGGAATTTGATCTATGCATTGCAAAAAGACAACTTTGACCTTACTATTTTATTGTTGATCTTTTGACTTGATAACTCAGTGACAGTACAGTCGCTGATCGGACATCATGTGCAACTTGCTTTGTCTTCAGTGTCACATGTTCAATTTTAGGGTGTCCAGATAAAAACATCATCAGAACATGTGTTCGGTTTGCTCTTGCTTGTCTATACGAGTGCCAACATCATCATGCGACTTTGTAAGATTTATGTGAAGTATAAAGGATAGTAGATAAATAAAGTAGATGAAAATCTTGATGTTTCTGTTTATTGTATTCATATATTTGTTCGTGCCTAAATTGTGAATTGACTGACTAGTTAGAAAAGTAGTTAAGCTTATAGTGAATGGCAAGTGAATTGTTACCTTGATTCTTAATGTGCATAGGAATGAAACTGATTCCTTTTGCTGGATTACGGTGTAACCCGTTTGTGTATATGTTAGTTGTTGTGTTCAGAATTTGTTAGTCTTATTCCAGCTGTGCCATAGTGTAGAATGTTTTTTTGTGCAGTTGCAATATATATATGATTTTATCTTGAGGAATATACAGTCCTCTCATGTGAACTGTTGTTATTTATCAACTATTTCGAAACCGAGCCCATTCAATATTGTTTATATCTGTTCTATTTAAGACTTGGTAGTCAATATTAGAATTAATGTCACTTTAGGCACACCTGTATGTACATGTCAGCAGGCCCACCGTTTTGTTTCCCTCGCATGTGCATTTTGTTATTGGTTCCACAGCGCCTTGTAGAGATGCCATCTACAGTCCTGTTTCCAAACCAATCCATCTTTTTATTTAATTAATGGCCACACTCATTGGTATCTAAAGTCTTTTTATTGCATGCAGATTTGCTTCAAACTATGCAAATACTGTGATGTATAGTGCATGTGCTTTCATTTCAATCTTCAACTCTTGCTTGTCATGAATTTTAAAAAAATACAATACTTGCCAAAAACAAAATATTGCGCCCTGTGTTAAAAAAACCCTATTTTATTTCAGCTCTATGATGATGGAGGGAGATGCCAACCTGAGGCGTATCCAAGAAACATGACAGCATGGCAATGTACAGGAGGGACAAGCTAAGTACTGAAACAGCATCATAAGGTAAGGTAAGTAAACACCCCCTCTCCCCCCCCCAAACACAGTAATACAAAGCAGTCTGGGCTGCTTACAACTCAAGGAAGACTTCTCTTCTGGTGTAACGTTTATTGTAGAACTGGCAGAACTTCTGGCTCTGTGTTGCTCTGGTAAGGGTTCTGACTCGGGCAGTCGGCACTAAACGGGACTGAAGTCGTGGATAGGCTTAGGCAACCTTGAGTGAGCCAGAACTGATAGAATTGCAGTGAAATCTCACTGGTTTATAAAGAGAAATTCGGCTCAGCCTAAGGTTCCCTGAGTCCAACCAGAGTTGGAATACTGTAGCTGATGCAACCTCCATGATTACTGATACCCCAATTATAGCCTGACCATAGCTCATTAATGGATGCAGAAACCTGTTAAATTATTTAGTTATATGATGTGTACTAATGTTACCCTTTTGTTTCAACAGGTAGGTCGGAAGACTTTAATTCAACCGGTAGGTCAGAAAACTTTAATTCAACCATGTTGAAAGACTCATTTGCAAAGAGAAGCAACTGAAACTGAGTAGCCTGGAGACAGAGATATCACCACCAACACCATCGAGAATTGAACCATCAACAAGCCATCATGGAACACAGACCACTAATAGCATCAATAGATGAAATGAAATGACAAGGGTAAAATAAATTTCCCATAAAATTATTTTGTTATCAAGCTGTGAATGCATTTGTCTACTTGTAATAGGTTTTCGACTTCTCAGAAAGAATTATTCTCATTTATGCTGGCATCTGTGAATGGCACTGATATGTTTTGGATTGAAGTCTTTTGAATATCTTCAGGTTTCCTGCATTTCATAGAACAAGAAAAGTATTGTAAAAAAAAGAAATTGGGGGGGGGGGGGGGTATTCCAAGATTCAAATGATTTCCTGTAACCTTTGTTCAGGTAAGGTCAGGCTAATCTTCATGGTTTCCCTGCTGGTTGGACTGGTTATTTACTGGTTGCCTCTTAGCCCGTTCACATGTTCAGGTCAGGTCAGCTAATGTGGCGTCCATTGCCGTTGTCAAATTCTAGGTGACCATATCAGTTAACCATATTCCTGTCAATCATGACAACAGGTAAGTTCATGGCCCCTAGCCATGACCTCAATCTCTGTTCCTTCTGCTCCTCTGGTGTTCTGATTTTCTTCAAACTATGCGAATACTGTGATATAAGTACATGTGCTTTCATCTGAATCTTCAACTCATGCTTGTCAAGAGTTTGAAATAACCCCACAATACTTGCCTAAAACAAAATATCGCACACTTATGTTTTTGGCTCACCATAGGGGAGTCTGTACAATACTGCTGTGTCCGTCAGCGTCATCGTCGTCGTCTGTATCCTGTTTCAAAAACAGTGGCACGTTTCTCAAACGCTTAGTGCTTTGAACTTTAAACTTTGTACAGTAGACAGGATCCCGAGGTCAGGTGACCTCTGACAATGAATTTCGGTCCGATCTAATTCTTGACTTGACCAGAAGTGGAAACCTAAAAAGTGTGTTATCCCTCTTATGAGTGACTCGTTTTTCGATAAAATCTTTATGGTAAGTTCTCCTAGCAATTAGGATACATCACATATCATACAGGTTTTTGATTTGACCTGATTTTCAAGGTCACGGAGGTCTGTTTTTCTGAGAGAGAGACTGGCTTTCTTGCATTTATAGGAAGAAGTGACTGGCTTTCTTGCACTTTAGGAAGAAACGACTGGCTTTCTTGCACTTTAGGAAGAAACAACTGGCTTTCTTGCACTTTAGGAAGAAACGACTGGCTTTCTTGCACTTTAGGAAGAAACGTCTGGCTTTCTTGCATTTTAGGAAGAAACGACTGGCTTTCTTGCATTTATAGGAAGAAACGACTGGCTTTCTTGCATTTTAGGACGAAACGACTGGCTTTCTTGCATTTATAGGAAGAAACGACTGGCTTTCTTGCATTTATAGAAAAATAACGACTGGCTTTCTTGCATTTTAGGTAGAACGACTGTGATTGTAGCTTTAGGCAATATGCCCAGACTTATTTTTCTTTTCGCAATATGACCTACTTTCTGGCCTCAGGCGGCCATCTTGGAAATATTTTTTGCCTTTTTGAAGCTAATGGTTGTACGTAGAGTGATGAAATTTTTATGGTGGGTGTATGTAATAAGGTTAAATGACATATCACCCGGGTTTTTGATTTGACCTATTTTTCAAGGTCACAGAGGTCGAAGCTCACTAAATCACCGATAGGCGACACATTTCGTTTCTATTTGAGCTAGAAGGTTTTAAACCTGTGGGGACATGTATCTAGAGACCCTCTATCCTACCCCAAAAATTTGTCCCTCGGACTTCAAATATGGCCGCCAGGCGGCCATCTTGAAAATTAAACAAAGTCGAATTGCAACCAAATTTCATGTGATTGTATATCTATGTGCTCTCTACAACATCCCTAATTTTCTGTCAAATCCATCTACCAATATGGCCGCCAGGTGGCCATTTTGAAAATTAAACAAAGTCCTATTACCCTGAAACTTATGATCGGATTGCAACCAAACTTCAGGTGATTATGTATCTATGTACTCTTATCAATAACTCTAATTTTCAAAAAAATTCCAACAAAGTCCTAGTACTCCTCAACTGTTGAACAAATGTCAATCAATTTCCATGTGACATGTACACTCTTCAATAACCCTGAAATTCAGTCAACTTTATAACCAAAATGCTATACTTAGATGGTACCGGTAATTTTCTTTGGTGCCATTGAGCCGAGAAGATGATATTATTCTATTGTTGGTTGTCCACTAGTTGCCTCTGAATCAGTTCACCTTTTCAGGTCGGGCTCAGGCTTTGTATATGATATCGTAGCATTTGATCAGTCTCAATTTGTTTTTCCCCACACTGATGTTTTGATCTCGCACGCAACCTGGGGTGAAAGCCCCCAGGTCAGGTCAGGCTAGGCTACACGGTTTCCCTGCTGGTTAGACAGGTTGTCCACTCGTTGCCTCTGAACCAGTTCATGGTTCATGTCAGGCTCGGGCTTTATAATATCGTAGCATTTGATCAGTCTCAATTTATTTTTCCCCACACTGATGTTTTGATCTCGCACCGCAGCCTAGGGTGAAAGCCCCTAGGTCAGGTCGGCAGGCTAGGCTGCACGGTTACCCTGCTGGTTAGACAGGTTGTCCACTCGTTGCCTCTGAACCAGTTCATGGTTCATGTCAGGCTCGGGCTTTATAATATCGTAGCATTTCATTCGTCTCAATTTGTTTTTCCCCACACTGATGTTTTGATCTCGCACGCAGCCTAGGGTGAAAGCCCCCAGGTCAGGTCAGGCTAGGCTACACGGTTTCCCTGCTGGTTAGACAGGTTGTCCACTGGTTGCCTCTGAATCAGTTCACTTTTTCAGGTCAGGCTCAGGCTTCATATATGATACCGTAGCATTTGATCAGTCTCAATTTGTTTTTCCCCACGCTGATGTTTTGATCTCGCACGCAACCTGGGGTGAAAACCCCCAGGTCAGGTCAGGCTAGGCTACACGGTTTCCCTGCTGGTTAGACAGGTTGTCCACTGGTTGCCTCTGAACCAGTTCACGTTTTCAGGTCAGGCTCAGGCTCAGGCTTCATATATGATACCGTAGCATTTGATCAGTCTCAATTTGTCTTTCCCCACGCTGATGTTTTGATCTCGCACGCATAACCTGGGGTGAAAGCCCCCAGTTCAGGTCAGGCCAGGTAGCACGGTTTCCCTGCTGGTTGGACCGGTAATCCACTGGTTGCCTCTGAACCAGTACACCGGCTCGGACCTGGCTCAGGTCAGGTCAGAACAGGTGTTGATTACGGGACCACATGCAGGTTCCTTTTGAATATCTTTGGATTTTCTGCATCCTTTTGATTTGTGGTTTTCACTTCAGGATCATGTGAAGCATTTCAATTTGTTTTGTCTTTTCTCGTGTTTTTGCCTGCTTAGCTCTGTTAATAGGCAACCAGTCAATAGCCAGGGTCCCAGAAGGTGAAAAAAAATCACTTTTGATGTTACACACGGTCCCTGTTGTATACTTTCTTTGACACTTGCACCATGTCAAATAAACAGATTACCTCAACTGTGCTACTTCCGTTGACATGTTTTTCTGATAAGAGGGTAGGCATAATGTAGAAAGAGGAAGGGACGGCATCGCTGAAATCAATTTTTTGGGGTAGGGAAAAGTAAATTGGCTCAGCATTGGAACATCTTGTTACTACTTATAACCACTCATTATCTTTGTCTTTGATGTGTGCTACACTTTTCATAAAAAAGAAATGCTTTTAAGTTAACCACCCACAACGGTCTCAAAGCGCAATTGGAATCGACTCTTTGGGTCCCCCTGACGATTTTAGAAAAGCAGCAGTATAGAGGGGATATTTTGATTGGATGCCCTGCTACCTGTAATTTAAATGTCACAGGGAAATTCTGATTTTCCATCTGAGTAGGTTCAGTTAGCACCTGACCCCCACCACCCTGACTCTCATGCATTTGCGTCAGCACTTGGAGCTCCACAAACCCATGACGGATTCCATTGATTTTCCTGTTTTGTCGACACGCTCTCAGCGCGTGCCCGAATCACAGTACTGATATGAGAACGTAAAGAGGGCAAAGGTCAACGCCGATGGCAGGTGTTCAACCTCCTCGCCTGTTTTGGTAATGGTCCAACCGATGCAAGTGTAGTGCATTTTTAGAATCCGCTTGATGGGCACAGGGTTGTAGGCTGTCGAATACTACTGCAGTTGCCGAGATCATTCCGTAAGAGATGTTCTGATTGTTCCAAAATGGAGGCTACATGCCTGGGCTAAAAAAAGCAGGCATGCAGGCTTTGGCAATCGATCCTTCTTAACTGAATCATGGATCTGAGATATCCTGGAGCCTCCCCAGTCGAGCACTTGAACACCAAGAGCAGAATCTTGGTACTGGAGCCTGAGCTTGACTGGTAGCCAGTGCAGGTGAACCAGCACAGGGCAAGTATGGTCAAACTTTCCCACCAAACACACAACTCTTGCGGCAGAGTTGAAAACCGGTTGGATTCGGTTCAAAAACTTTACATCATTACAATAGTCAAGGTGGGCGATGAAAAGCATATGTACCAAGGTCTTGGTGGATTTTTCCGACAGAAATGTTCGGATTTGTTGTATCCGATAGAGACCAAAGTAGGCCGCTTGGCACACATTTTGTTTACGTGTGTCTCCATGGACATGTTGCAATCAAACCATGCACGAGATTGCGGACACATTGGACTGGTTGGATATCTGTCCCTCCAATCTTTATTGATGCAATGCTCACCTTTGCAAGCTGCTGCCATGTGCCAAAAATGGCAAAATCAGTTTTAGTGTCTGACTGATCATGAGTACATTTTCAATATGCCATGCTCTAACTTTAATCTTTTCAGGACTGAATATTTTTTCCTAAACCTGCTCTGGACTGGATATTTTTCAAGTTTTTTCGTCCAAATCGAAAGTTTTTGAAAGCAAATATCGGTTTTGCAAGAATCGCTATGAAGTTGGCATGAATAGAAAAGGTATTCCCAAGGATGTCGGGAATCCCCTCCAAGCAGTTATAAAATGCGGACCGTCATTAGAAATGACTGGAAAACAGATGTAGTGAAAAGATCGTGGAACTCGCATTCTGCGAGACTCGTCCAGAACGGAGGTATTGTGGTGCTCGCAATTTTGCGAGATTTGTCCTGAAAGGGTTAACTATGCATCGCTCAGTGGCTTCCACTGCTTCAGTCCGGCATGCAAGATGGACCCCAAACCCCTCCAAAAAATAAAAACTTGATCGAAAACATATTTTGGTGTTTTCGCGTGCTTCTTTTAGACAAATGTCAAAAGTTTTGGAAAGTTTCAGCAGCAAAGTGTCAAAATTTGACATCAAAAACAAGATGGCAGCCACATCATATTTTGGTCTATATGTCGCTTCATTTTTGACATAGGATGAATATTATGATGACTCGAATGGCCACCATCTGCTGTTGGTCATAACTAAGTTCATTAAACTTAAGCTGGCACTTTTGGTGTCGAGCAATGTGTTTTAGGGGTGACAGAATCCTTGAAGACTATTTCTGAGGTTGTAAGGTAATTGCATCATAGGAAATCCAAGATGGCTGCCTCTGTGGACCTAAATTCATTGGTGATAACTCGGTTCATATTTGACAGCAGCAGGCAATTTTGCTGTTGCACTATAGATTTTAGGGGATGGTAGCGTACCTTTAGTGAAAGGTTTTATTGATTTAGCTTTAGTGAAGGCTTTTTATAGATGCGAGAAGAGATTCCAGGAGTCCTGATCAGGTAGAGGGCATGTCGCGCAACTCGATAGCCATGTTTCTTTGTGAGGAGGAACGGTCAGCTTGCCGATCCTTAGCTTAGAAGCCAGTAGCGGTGATCAAATTTCTCCATCTAATCTGATTTCCACCCGCCCTCCACCAATGTCCCTCTTGCAAGCCCTCACCACGCCCTAGCTGTTTATCCTGGCCCTCCACTATTATCCAACTGTTGTCATAAAAAGGTTCTTTGACTCGGAGCTCTCTCAAATCTTCTGATAATGCAGTGACTGCTCAATCCATGCCTACTAGTCGTGCCACAGACTGGTTCTTCTTTGTGGTCTTCGTGTTTCCAGTTCCTGGTCTTCGAATGCACCAAAAGGTTGCCACTAGTCTTAGCTGGGTAAAAAGCTGATGTCTGTGAAGAAACCATATACCCACCAACATTGAAAGTTTTACCTCCTACCCAATAATCCTTTGAAAGAAACTAAGGTCTCAAAGCAGCTTTTCCCCTCCAGCTTATTAACAAGCTGTACTTCATGAGGGTTATTGCTCAAGTGATTCAAAATGAACCTTATCAGGGATATTGATCTGCAGCTTCTCTATCATCTGACCCCATGGTGCTCTGTGTTTACGTTCTTGTCTCGTCCCTTGTTCTGTTTAGATTGTAATCTTTTCCTCGATGCAGCATTGCCTTCCATCCACACTTCTGAGGGCATATTTGATGGCCGACTTGCTCCAATTACTAACTGTAAGACTTGTCCTGCCTAGCAGTAGACCACTCGTAGCATATTTTGTTATCTCTCCAGATAGCACCTCCCATGTCGTGATGTTCTCTTGTCAGATCTGATGAACATTTGATTAATACCTACGCTCCTTTTTTCACCACGCTCACAGTTGCTGATTCTCCCTTCTGTTGGGACAATTCTTGTAAAAGGCGTTCTGGTTCTGGTATATAATGGACAATCCACCAACTGGAGATTGACATCGAAGTATAAGTATTGACTGTGAGCACATGGCGACGCTCACCAATAAATGTCTGCTGCAGCGAAAGGATTAATGGTCTTAGAGGATTCTTTCACCCCTAAAGCTATGGCCAGGCCAAAACTATCGGCTTACATTAAAATACGAAAAGTTATGATCAATACCCGAATTTGGGGGTCATCGCCTGGTGCCCATCTTGAATTTCCCATAGGGCAATTCCCAAGCAATGACACAAGGAGGCTTAATGGATTCCTTAACCCCTTGAAGCTACTGCTAGACACCAAAACTGTCTGCTTATGTTTAGTACAGCCAACAACTGCAAAAAACTAATTTTTCTCCATCCACCTGTTCCCCACTTTGGCCTCGGTAGCATTCAGAATTACTAAAACTCCCCGCATACACCTATGCGCATGTGATGCTTTTACCTAGAGGGGTATTGTTGATGCGGGCGCTGTCTGTCCGTCCGTCGTCTGTAAGCAATGGTGGCATGATTGCTCACTGTTGAGTCTAAAAAACTTGGTGGGTTGATGTCTTATCACAACATAACTTGACACACAAAAAAACATCGCCATTTGACCTACTTCCTGGGCTCATTTTTATAACTCTGTAGGGAGTTCGCAGCCTGGAATGTATGGTCATGTTGTGTTTGACTTGAGGATGATTCAAGTTTTCAGCAGAAATTTCTTGAATGCAATTTGGGGTGGCTTGCGTCTTTGGGCAAGGTACTTACTACTTGTGCATTTATTTTAGTATGGGTCCTTGGGCAAATCACTTCTATTGACTTTAGGACTACCCTTTGGTGTCCGTGTGTCTATGTGTCTGCTGGTCCGTGTGTCTATGTGTCTGCTTGTCCGTGTGTCTATGTGTGTGCTGGTCCGTGCGTCTGTGCGAGTCAAGCCATCAATAGAAGTGCCTTACCTTAGAACCACCAGAAGCGCTGCTACCAAAAAATCATCCTTGCCTCTTATAACCAGTGGTTTCAATACACTCTGCTGCTCGACATTTTGTATATGACGAGGAGTGAAGAAAAGCCTGAATCTCGGGATGCTAGACCAAAGACCTGTCCAACTAAACCAACGACCGGCCCTCCCACCAACTAACCCGAAGACCTGCCCTCCCACCAACTTAACCAAGACCTGTCCCCCAGACAAAAGACCTGCCCCCCCCCCCAACGAGACCAACGTCCCTCCTCCCCCTCCCCCTTAAAAAGTTGAGGGGAAGCCAAGCGGAAACCATCCTGAGATTGAGGCTTTTTTATTCGTACGTCATATACAAAACCCTGAGAAAACGCATTAAAAACACTGTGCAGGACAGCTGTACCGATTATTTGACACGCCCGTACATGTGTTGTGTAATTCAATAAAACTGATTAAAACAAGTTCAAATAAGTTTCTAAGTTTCTAACGCTTTGGTTTAATATTCCATACCTGAGCCATTTAACAAACACAGAAATTCCTGCCGAAAACTTGTTATAGATAAATCAAGCAAACAGTCGTACTTTCTATTTCCTGCCGAAATTGGGCTGCATATACTCCTAGTAGTAGCCAGAATCACAAGTGATAGAGATGCTCTGCTACTACACTGAGCAACCATGAACTACTGGTCGATGGTTAGTTTCAGAATGCAGAACCATTTTGCGGTACATTTGTTAAAACATCACATGCGCATACATGTACACAGTGGAGTGGTGGAGGTCCTGAATGCCGATGATCCCGAACTTGGGAACCAAGTCGATGTTAAGAAATTTATTTTCGCCTAAGCTTCCTTGACCCCTTTAACTTGATACCAAAATATTCATTCTATGTCAAGTTGTTGACAAGACACAGCGTTATCCGAAAACACCATAAAATGCTTTCTATAAATTTTATTTGGGGGGGGGGGGGTGTCAGGCGCTAATTGAGCCTTTTGATCTCTGGTCAACTTCAAGGTCAACCAATTATCTATTCCCACTACCTGGTACCACCTTGTAACATACATCAAAAACAAAGATAATGAGTAGTCATAAGCAGTCGTAGGTGGTTCCACTGCTGAGCTTTAGCCTATTCAATTTCCCCTGCCCCTAAAAGTTGGTTTCGATGATGTCGTCCCACTATAAACGTAGCTATACAGAAGTTGATTGATTGATCCAAAGCTGAGAAATTCACTTTTTCAATTTCACAGATTGTGTTGTGTCTGGTTGATATTCCTGAGATGCTCTTAAATTCCAGCCAACATCAGTGCCATTCACAGATGCCATCAGACTCTGAGGGGAACAATTTTCCAGTGAAGGAGGAAATTTGTTGCAAAGTTGGCAAAACGAGTTACTCTCCTTTTCTGGTGCGATACCAAGTCTTTTTCAGGTTTCCCCAAAATGTCTTCTGGAGTGTTCGTGTCAGGACAACCATACCAGAGGCAGGAGAAATGACCTGGCAATTCTGGAAATTTGAACATGAATAAGCAAAGTTAAACTCGTCTCGCTGGATAATCTCTGGAATGCCATGTTAATCAAACATGGATCAACTGAGCAAAAATCATGTAATATGATATACATACAATAATGATGGATGATGCGATCTTGCTTGCTTGACAGGCCAATTCTCAAGTAAAGACCAAGTCTACAAGGTGCAGGATTTATCCGCTAAATACCAAGTCTTTTTTAGGATTCCCCCAATTTGTCTTCTGGAGTTTTCCTGTCAGGACAACCATAGCAGAGGCAGGAGAAATGACCTGGCAATTCTGGAAATTTGAACATGAATAGGCAAAGTTAAAATCATCTTGCTGGATAATCTCTGGAATTCCATGTTAATCAAACTTATATCAACTGAGCAACAATCATGTAATATGATATACATACAATAATGATGGATTATGCGATCTTGCTTGCTTGACAGGCCAATTCTCAAGTAAAGACCAAGTCTACAAGGCGCAGGATTTACCCGCTAAATATAGATTAAAAAGTTAGATGCAGTAAATGACAATTAATACTCCAATAAGCGCCCTGATGCAGACAGAAACAAACTTATCCCAGATTAAACAAAACTCAACACTTCTAAACACAAAAACCATATTTTGCATCAAGCTGTCACATTATGTTCATCCATGACTTAATTTCTCACATGCACACATTATAACATTTTAGTCCCATAAACAACTGACACAGAAAAAAACCATTGGTGAAAAAAGGTACTTTAATGACATCCTGGAAAAACCGCAGCAAAACTTATAACAATACATTAAACATACACAGCAGATCAAAATCTGACAGTCTAAATCTCAAGTTGATTCAGTTGATCAAATACTCATGAGCCCGAAGATTAAAAGCCTTTTGCAAACTAACGCATTTACAATGCTGTCGTTATATCCACGTTGTATAGCGCCGAAACCTGGGCAGCAACTCCAATAGAAGAACGAAGAAGAAGACAAATGGGGAAGGTCCTTCGCACTTTTGATGGCTGCAAGACACATTAGAGAGGTTCAGAAAATAGAGAAGACGACTCCAATAGAAGAACAAAGAAGAAGAAGACAAATGGGAAGGTCCCTCGCACTTTTGATGGCTGCAAGACACATTAGAGAGGTTCAGAAAATAGAGAAGAAGAGACCATTACCAATACTATACATCACAGCGCACACAACACAACACAACTGACTTTGTCTAATAGTATCACATATATCAATTTTTATATTTTCCTTTGCAGCAAAATGGAACTGAGAAGATGAGAAAAGAATGCAAGCCACAAGACACCAAAAGGAGTATACATCAAAAATGATGCAATACATGAGTAAAACAATTGTTTAGTAAAATAATGACAAAAAACAATCTTCGGAGCAATTGAAAATGTGTTGAAATGCTCTTTAAGATGTCTTTTGAAGGAGTCTGTGTTTTATGAGATCACGCATGCTTGATGGGAGAGACAAACTATTCTTAAGAAGACTTCACTATTATGTGACAGTACTCGATGGAGATATTTCACTTTAACCGGAACAAGAAGAAGAAGTAGAGACCCTGATGGCATTCAGAGGACCACCTTGCTTCCAGTGATATATTTACATGTATAATATGATATTGGTTTCAGTTTTATTACTTTCAGAGTCCCATTTTGAAAAAAAGAAATGTTTGTTTCTGGCGTTCAACTTTGGTCCATGGTGCTGGAGAAGATCAGTGGATGGAAGACTGAGACCCAGCCAAGGATAGTGACTTTGTCAGGTTTGTAACACTAATCTGTATCCACAGTTATAATTTCAGACTTGGTCTACAGTTTTCGTTGATGGAAGGAAGGAAGGACGGGACACTTGGGCAATTTTCAAGAAGCAGAAGAGATGACGCTGCCATATTTTTTTCGCTAATTTTCGAGAGGATGAGGTACACAGAGAGATTGACTCATTTCATGTCATTTTCGAGAGATGAAATGGAAGAGAGATGATGCTGCTGTATTTTTCGCTATTTTTCGAGAGGAAGAAGGTGCAACTTTCAAGAAGGACTGAGAGGGTGAGGTTTGTATCACTAAATTGTATCCACAGTTATACTTTCAGACTTCAACTTGGTATATAGTCGTATTCCTTGAAGGAAGGAAGGGACACAGGGCCACTTTTCAAGAAGAAGATGGAGACTTTATCAGGTTTGCATCTCTAATTTGTACCAACAGTTATACTTTCAGACTTCACCTTAGTCTACAGGGTCTAGAAGGATTCCTTGAAGGAAGGAAGGGACACGGCCATTTTTCAAGAAGCAAGATGGAGACCTTGTCAGGTTTGTATCGCTAATTCGTCTCAACAGTTATACTTTCAGACTTCACCTGAGTCTAAATGAGTCCAGAAGGATTCCTTGAAGGAAGGAAGGAAGGGGCACTGGGTTACTTCTCAAGAAGCAAAACAGAGTCTTTATGTCAGGTTTGTATCACTAATTCGTCTCCACAGTTATACTTTCAGACTTCACCTTTGTCTACAGAGTCTAGAAGGATTCCTTGAAGGAAGGAAGGGACACTCATGGGTCACTTCTCAAGAAGCAAAACAGAGTCTTTTTCAGGTTTGTATCACTAATTCGTCTCCACAGTTATACTTTCAGACTTCACCTTTGTCTACAGGGTCTAGAAGGATTCCTTGAAGGAAGGAAGGAAGGGACACTCATGGGTCACTTCTCAAGAAGCAAAACAGAGTCTTTTTCAGGTTTGTATCACTAATAGGTCTCCACAGTTATACTTTCAGACTTCACCTTTGTCTACAGAGTCTAGAAGGATTCCTTGAAGGAAGGAAGGGACACTCATGGGTCACTTCTCAAGAAGCAAAACAGAGTCTTTTTCAGGTTTGTATCACTAATTCGTCTCCACAGTTATACTTTCAGACTTCACCTTAGTCTACAGGGTCTAGAAGGATTCCTTGAAGGAAGGAAGGGACACGGCCATTTTTCAAGAAGCAAGATGGAGACATTGTCAGGTTTGTATCGCTAATTCGTCTCCACAGTTATACTTTCAGACTTCACCTGAGTCTACAGAGTCTAGAAGGATTCCTTGAAGGAAGGAAGGAAGGGACACTCAGGGTCACTTCTCAAGAAGCAAAACAG
This sequence comes from Lineus longissimus, assembly GCF_910592395.1. Classification (NCBI taxonomy): domain Eukaryota; kingdom Metazoa; phylum Nemertea; class Pilidiophora; order Heteronemertea; family Lineidae; genus Lineus; species Lineus longissimus. The sequence goes on along the minus strand of NC_088308.1, from coordinate 23,238,400 downwards.
AGTCTTTAATGTCAGGTTTGTATCACTAATTCGTCTCCACAGTTATACTTTCAGACTTCACCTTTGTCTACAGAGTCTAGAAGGATTCCTTGAAGGAAGGAAGGAAGGGACACTCAGGGTCACTTCTCAAGAAGCAAAACAGAGTCTTTAATGTCAGGTTTGTATCACTAATTCGTCTCCACAGTTATACTTTCAGACTTCACCTTTGTCTACAGAGTCTAGAAGGATTCCTTGAAGGAAGGAAGGAAGGGACACTGGGTCACTTCTCAAGAAGCAAAACAGAGTCTTTAATGTCAGGTTTGTATCACTAATTCGTCTCCACAGTTATACTTTCAGACTTCACCTGAGTCTACAGAGTCTAGAAGGATTCCTTGAAGGAAGGAAGGGACACTGGGTCACTTCTCAAGAAGCAAAACAGAGTCTTTTTCAGGTTTGTATCACTAATTCGTCTCCACAGTTATATTTTCAGACTTCAACTTGGTCTGGAGGATTCCTTGAAGGAAGTGACACCAGATGCATAGAAATTGCACCAGCCACCGGTTTCATTGAGATTGTTTGACTTGTTCATTTGTAGCAAGCATTCAATTTTGTTGTCATCGGTGACTGGGCAATAAACAGCTGACAAGAGTAAACTGGCTCATCAAGATGAATGAATTGAGTGATTATTGAAATTGTTTGGCTCCACACAAACAGATCCAGCAATGGAGAAAGATGACTAAAGCTGAAGATAGGAAGAGGCTTATTCCCCAAAGCGCCAGGGACCTTCATTAATACTCATGTATCAATCATAGATCATGTGATCCTACGACACCAGCGAGAATTTTAACATGGAAGCAGGAAAACGATTATGACTGTGGGGTGTTTTGCCTTGCCTTTGCGACATCAATTATAACTGCTGCATTGTGATGATCCCGAGCACTTATCATATAAGTATACCAGCAATTCTATTGTTTTCAGACATCGCTTACAACAGTTAGGGAGGGGTTTGCATGGTTTTTAAGGCATCGCTTACAACAGTGAGGGAGGGGTTTGCATGATTTTTAAAAGTCAGAATACTGTCGACATGATCAATCTGTAAAAAGTGACCAAATGCACAGTAATGAATGTTGAACTGTTGGAATAAATTGCATTCAAGAATATTTTACTGTTGTTTTTTTTCAAGTTACAACAGGTCTTGTACCCCAACTCTGAACTGGCCTTCAGTATGAGTAACCCCTATGTGAAAATGGGTATCAAACTTGAAGCGGTAGATTGAATAATCCCTAACACCTTTAACCTGTCGGTTACAAGGCCTTGAGTTCTGGATACCTTGCCACTGGGCCACACCCAGATCAGGAGTCTAAGAATGGTTGGGCAAACTCCCCAAACTATCCGATTATATAAGAATTAAACCCATATTTTACCCTGCGATCGCGAACAAAGTACTAAGATGACCTGTCAATCTTTTCACAAGAAAATTTCAAAAACATTGGCTATCCCCAAACTAGTATAGTATAGCATTGGTACTTCATCCATGTGGATGTCTAAAAATAGCAGTTGCAGGAACCATGTGACATTGTTTATAGATTAACAAAAGTCGATATGACGTCGACCATGAATATTAATGAAGGTCCCTGGCGCTTTTAGGAATTGGCCTCTGATTGTAGTTGGTGTTGTACTTTGTAAACATCTGAAGTGGCCGCCGAAGTCTGTATGCAAATCCCAGCAAAACTGGATACTATCATGATGAGGAAAATTTTGAGATGGCCCCTCGGCATGCCTGCGTAGTCAAAATATCGAATTGGGGTGGCAGCACCGTAAGGTTGCACTTTATCATCTATAAAATGATTTATTGCAACATTTAACCGGATCTCGACAAATATTTTCGTGGTATTTATTGTATAAGTCTGGTTTGGTGTCAAATGAAATGAATGGGCGTGGTTGGCGGCCAAGGTTGAGGTTTTAAGTTGGGGATGAGCTCTCATATCTGTAGAGACTGCATGTCGTGATGTTATCTGTATGCATTGTTTCAATGCATTAATGGAACCTTGGTGAGTGTAGGTCGTCATGGCTATCAATGACCCGGGATCATCTTTGGTTTTTTTAGGTAGGCCGAATTACATGTCCTGATGCACATGGGCAGCTCAAAAATCTCCAGGTTTGGGGGTCAGTGTCCTCGACAATCCTGATGCAGTGCAACATCCCCCAAACCCGGCCTCGATCATATGAAGGAATTCGGCACTGTCGTATTCTATTTCAGAACTTGAAAAGAGATTGAACTACTGATTAGAAGTGAGGGAGGGCGTGGATCTTACCTACAGAAGAAGAATGTGATCTTCTATATTCTGGTTCTAATGCTGCTGCCATGGGAATGGTCCCTTGGCTATGCCTGGATCAGCAAACCATTACTAAGACCTGTGTAGGACCTACACATTCAATAATGCTGTGTTCAAACTAAGGAAGACAAATGCGATGCAATTGCTAAGTTGCTATAACCGGTACTGGCAACTGTGGGTGGACAAGTGATTATATGGCTAGAAAAAGATGAGTCTTCGAGGTGATGTGCCATCTCCAGAACGGACCAATCAGTTTGAGTCTTCAAACAATGATAATAAGGTCTGTGGACCTGGTACTAGATGCTGCGTTGTGACACTTTTATTGTTCTTTGGATTCATCATTGCGGTGGCAGGAATGGGGGTCACTGTTGTTGCCTATTTGGTTGCAAGTCGTCCAGAAGATATGTTTTATGAGTAAGTAAAGACATCAGTTGGTACTGTTTAATTCAGTCGTAAGAAGTTTGTGCAGTGCAGTTGATGAGATTCTTCAACTGGCAACTTCATGATCAAGTGATTTCATGGCATTTTAGAAATTTTAATACTGCAGAGACAAAGTCACAATCAGTCACAAAAGAAAAGAAGCCGCAGGATGACCATTACGATCCTGTTGACCTGGCTCATGGATTGTGCCTTTGTCCCCGGACTTAAGGAAATAATGACATGGAGTGTCTTCATGGTTGTGACTATGTCTTCATAACATTATAACCGTGAGGTTCATGCAGTACGTAAATGCCTTTAGTAAATAATTTACAGAAACTTGAATAATAATGACATGGAGTGTCTTCATGGTTGTGACTATGTCTTCATAACATTATAACCGTGAGGTTCATGCAGTAAATGCCTTTAGTAAATAATTTACAGAAACTTGAATAAGAGTAACAATGTAACATTTTTATGAAACCACCTTTAACCTGCCTAATCGTAGGATTTATAACAAAAAGGATCTTCTAGATTTCTTTGTACAGTTAATTACCACATCATTTTCATTTGTTGAAAAACTGCTATCTTTTGCAGTGCTTATACAATGCACCGGTGGCTTGGGCCAAGTTTACTTGCATTAGGAGGTAGCATGACTACAGGAGCTACTGTCTGCTGCTTCAGACAATGTGCAAAGGAGAAGACATCTGGGGTAAACAGAATTTTTCATTGGCCAGGTTGGATATTAATCTCATCTAAGTCTGAAGCCTGTCGCCGTGTCATGATAATGTTGGCCCACTGAGATTTGATTATTCAATGTCTAGCCTGCTGAAAATAAGGTAATGAATAGCAAAAGCAATATGCACTGTCCAGCGACTAGGTCTTGTTTATTGAGCAATAAACATATTCCTGGTGCAAGGGTAAACTGGTTTAGTATACTGCACGAAGGAGAGGCAATTCTGTGTAACTTTATCATGCCATCCGATAGAATTCCTTAAGGTTTTGATTTATTTGGTTTTCAGCCCAGTTTTCAGAGTGGATCAACCCGCAGTACCCATGCTGTGTTGCCTTACGAAGAACGGCCCTCCTGTCATGTTGAAGCTGTAGATGAGCCAATAGGCCTGACTACGTTCTCTCCAGCATCTGTGTCGGAGGCTGAACAACCCATGTGAGTCAAGTATTATATCTGCGCAACTTCTGTGCAAATCCTCCATCAATCATTAGCGTCAAAAGCTACTTCTTTTTACCTTGATTCTAATCACTGACTTGTCTTCATTTGATGATGATGATGATGAAAACATTGCACAAAAATCAAGCTGTACAATTGTTTTGAGGAGAACTGTTTTTGCTCAATTAACTTTCAACAAATTTATTGGATAATCCATTTATTTTATCCTGTACATCATTGAAACCCTCAGTAGACCTATCCCACTGAGGACACATACCAAATATTCCTTCTATATCCTCAAGTGACCGATATCAATCTCAATGTTCTTTATATTCAATTCATGATAATTTCCTGTGATGTTTTCTTTGTCTTTGAAGGCTGGGAGCACAACCTGCGGACCTGTCTGCCCCTCCACCATCATATGATGAGGCTATGGCAATAATGCCATAGATCAAGGAAGCATACATCTCTTTAACACTCAGGAACAACACACTCTTGGAGTGTGCAGAATGACTTCTCTTTGGACTATTTTAATTTGAGTATTGTGGGAGTGAAACTTTTAAATGTTGACTGCTATAAAAAAGAGGATTGTTCATTCGAAATTGGCTGTTAAATACTTCTATGGGACACTTGTCTCTGCATGTTGTGAGCTTGACATGACTAATACGAAATGTCTATGCTTTTATACCACTGTTACTTTTATCATTAGTCTGGTTTTTTGTATTAAATATGTAGATTGATTCTGTGTCCTTGTAATTTATATGATCACTACCCCTTGGGACCATTCAATGATGTCATGTCTGTGTTGATACATATCACTGACAGATTGTTGTTTGTCTTAGTGAGTTCCCATCCTTGTCATGTCTGTGTTGATACATAGTTGTTTGTCTTAGTGAGTTCCCATCCTTGTTCACTCTGTTAAGACCACCGTGGCATATTTGGCATGTCTGTCTGAAGACAATTTTATATGACCATGACTTCTCCTTCATAGTAGTTGTCCCTGTGTGAAGTCGTAATGACCATGGCTCCTTCTTCAAAGTTTCATATGTCCATCTGAAGAAGACGAAGACTGTAATTCGAAAGTCTCCTCCTTGGCAGATATGCCTGTATTTGAATTAAGATGATATGAGGAAAGGTATCCGCCAATGTTGTGACTATCTGATGACAATTTTATATGACCATGTCTTCAATGTTGTTTGTCCCTGTTTGAAAGCATCGGGGTTGCACATCCAGACCTTGGCCTCCAGTAAAGTTTTATATGATTATGTCAGTATGTTTCTTTCAACCGGAATGTGAAGCGATTCTTCATAGGACGGAGGTATTTCATCGTTGGCACTGTAAGAAATGATTCAAAAATTAAATGCTGCACAACCTAGGTTCCCTTCAAAAGGTGCAAGTGTTTCACCTGATAGAATAGATCCCCGACATCAGTTTGGCTCAACGGAAGACTTGATTGTGACAACTGAGTTTAGATGTGAAAACCTGCCTCGCGCATTTAAGTTTAAGCGCCGCCAGCAGCACATACTAGAGCTGTACCTCCGTACGCTGTAAACTCTGCCAGGTGCCGTCACAAACTCTATCCCTGCCGCCATAGTGGGCCCGAAAGCAACATAGCGTGTTATGCGACGGCCCCGGATTATCACAAAGTGGTAAAAGCGCTTACCTTGTGATGGACTCTTGCCGTAGTGGAAGCTGCCAGTGATCTGAATAAGCCGGCGGGAGATCAGCAGGATGAACAAAACGACTAATATGTGTTGGTGAGCTCGAGAATGGACCAGGTTGCGCAGCGTCTTGTGATGTCCCGGGATGTTCTATATCAAGGATAGATGACAATACAGGTTGTCTCTCTACCAATGTTGTCACAGGCACAGAGCTTGACAACTGAAATGATGAGTCGTCTGCTAACGCGACGGGATTTTCGTAGACATAGTCTGATTTTTGTTGTCTCTGGTGTTGGACAAGACGCAACTGACTAGAGAAGGGACAAGCTGTCCGAATGTCCGTTGTTTGATATGGATTTTTGTCGCTGGTGTTCATGGGTTGGGTATTTTGGCTGGCTTGTCCATTCACCCGCCCTTCATGTGTTGTCCAAGCTGGTGAATAGGCTCTCGAAAGAACGGATGAGACGGACGGGGCGTAGTTGTGTATAGGTGGAATGGTATCCTAAATGAAAGAAAAAACAATGCAGTTAGGCATACTAAGGTAAATAAAATCCCAACCGTATGGCACTTCAAAGGCCTCAATTCGGTAGACCTAACGCTAGACCTTTAATCATAATAAAAACTTGTGCCAGTATTTACAGCCCGCCGAAGACAGATGCAGATGACAATACATGATGTTTTCCCGGCAGTCCTCCTACGTTAAATGATTAGAGCACGTTTAATACCCGTGCGGAAATGAATAATTATAACGTTGTTATTCCTGACTTCTGACCATCAGGAAATCATGAATCATGAATCATGGGTCTGAGCAAAGCAGAGTCTCTCACCTCCGTCTGATTGTTATCATACATCTCCGCATCCATGTCTCCAATAATGCGGACTCGGATGTAGAAGGCGACAATTATCACAGCCAGCGCCGAGATCATCAATATAACACCCAACATGAAAAACACCCTGGAAGAGAAGCAGAAAGCGTGGAGAGCGTTGATTGTGCCCTTTGTGTAATAGCCATATTCTGCATATTCCTGTTACTCGGCTCAGCAAAAGGATGGCTTAGGTTGATATCGTTAATCAGTTTCTGCGGACCAAAAGCCTGAGGGCTAACTGTCATGATATTACCAACGGACTCTATCATGCTATTGGCCACTCAGGAGTTACAAAATATGAAACTTGAGTGTCGGGGGGGGGGGAACCCCGCCAGGAGCCGTTTCAACAGTCAAGGACTGGAAAACGATGATCATTGGAAGCATAACGGCTCCTAACCGAGGCGACAGGCTATTTTACGTGCGTGTCAAAAAGCCGAATGGCGGGTGTCCGATCGCCTAGCGCAGGGACTTGGTAATAGCTCGCTTGGGGGACCAAGGCATCACAATACTTACGAATTCCTTGTCTCGAACGCAACATATGCCACCGTAATCAATGCTATCCCACCTAAAAGAAGTAATATCCCCAGCAGAAGGACGCTGATATAGACACAAGTTGAGAAACAATCGCCAGGGGTGGTTGTACGATGTTCTCTCTGGTTGGTGGTTGTCATTCTTTTTGTTTTTTCTGCAATTTTGATGAAGAAAGTGACTGTATTCAAAAGTGCATAAATCAACTGCTAGTAGTATCATTACGTTCGAGTTCATGACCGCTGCGATTTTTAAAACTTCATTGGGTGAGGGACTACATCCTCAGAGCTCGTCCCCAAGTGGAGGCCTCTAACGTTTAAAGTGCACGCCCGGTTTAGTCTTCTTTTTCTTAGTGTTCGACGACAGTCTCAGACGTGTGGATGTGACAAATAATTCGCTCCAGCTCTATCGAGAGCTCAGGCTGTTCCCTAATGAAAAAAGCGGTGGTTGTGGTTGTGACGGTGTGTGGTGTGTATTTTTACCTCAAAGATCATCGCGCCAGATTTACTTTTGAACTTACCTGTATGTAACGTTTCTCTACTCTTCTGATCTCACTTGGTATTTTATCGCTACCGTGGATCGATGGAACAGCGAAGTTTGAAATTAAATTTTGTTTTGTTTCAATTTATACTGACTCATAATTTGATAACCGGAAGCTAATCATTTTCAAAGTATGATCGCGTCAGATGCCCTACAAAGTACACTCATATACAGTAACATGGAATTGAACTGATGAGCGGCCTAATTAATGACAGTCATTGATCGAATGGGTCATGTCCTTATCAGGCTTGTTTTGCGAATCGTAGCAAAGCGGGCAATTGAACATCCTGAGATCAGATAATTGAATGGTAGGACCCGATGTCGAGAGAGAAGTCATAGAGATCACATATATATTTTTGTTGTCTCCAGCTGTCTATAGTATGGAAACATTGAAATATGGCCTGGGGAAAAGCCGTAGATGTTACACCATCCAGAAGGCTCTGGTTATAGCAATGGATGGATAGAATCCCGGGATATAGTCCATTTCGTCATCCTACTGTCAGGATGAGACGGCCTGTCCACTGCGTCCGGAGTTTATGATTGAACAGCTCATTAGTTCTACTGAAAGGTATCTGGATAGACCGGGGTTTTAAAGTATATAATATGAGTCAGATAGCCAGAATGATAGTCAGAATATAAACCCGACGTCATCAGCGACGTAACTAGTAGGCCTAATCATAATTGTCAAAAGTAGCAGGATTGTATTCACATGTCTATTTATAATGCCTGTTTGAGACAAGTCGCTTTTCCCGACATGTCATAACTAGTGACAGCCAGCGCCATCTAGCGGGATGCCTTTAATACATTATTTTTGACATGCCCCCTCACGGCTATCACGGATCGCGAAACGTTGACCGACGTAACAACTATTGGATTGACCCAGAAAATATTTTGGGGCCACAAAAAGTCAAAAAGTGTCAAGCTGGGAGTGTCTCTGAATAGCCAAATAACTTTATATTTCCTTAAGCAATGGCAGCATTATACAGAGGCATAATCAGGGCTGCTGATAAATTCGTCCCTGCCAAGTTGCAACCGTTCTGGAACCATCCAGCAGGTGTGAAATATTTCTCTTTACCACATCAGTCCACACTCACTGACACTCGCCGACACTGACAGCATGACTTCATCATGACAGTGACAGCTCGAGTTCTGCATGCAGTATTCTAGACTAATGTGACACTCTGATCGCTAGCACTGTGGACTCTTTTTCTTCCTATTTCTTTTCATGTTTTTGGTGCATAGACGCATATGCCATATGTGTGGTGTGTTGGTCCTCCTTAGTCTTGGCTTTTATCCATGATCTCATAAAAATCCATGTTTCACCACTGCCACTGGCACTGTTCACTTTATGCTGCTGCATGTGGTCTACAGAACTATTGTCTATACTCTTATCCCATCCCAGTCTATAGACATGCAGTGCAGTGAACAGTGAGCCAACTTTGCCTGGAACCATCTATAACTTGAAACTTTTTAGCCACTAGATTTTTTATGCCTCTCAGTGAAATAGCTTTGTTTTGACTTTCAGGTCCAAAGACAGTTTTCTTTTGGGCACCTACTTTTAAATGGGTAAGTTTTGGTAAATGTAAGGCTAAGACTTTTAGTAAGATGTCATAAATATAATTGGATTTTAACTCTTTAATGCTTTAATTCTTTACCTAATTGTATTGAACACTAGTAAGAAAACAATATTCTGTCTTTCTGATATTCTCTAATTGATAAATTTTTTTCCCTTCGCTAGGGTCTTGTGATCGCTGGTATTGCTGATTTAAAGCGTCCTGCAGATAAGCTCAGTGTGACACAGACAGTAGCATTGGCTGCTACAGGTAAATTTTGCTCCCTGATTTTGAGAAGTTTTCTCACTCACTTTGCTCAATCATGATCACGTGATCATGAATAGTGCGAAAGTTTCTCAGTATCAGATTATCCTTCTCTATTGAATAAAACTCTACACAGTGTCGTCTGCTTCCATTTCTTCATACTTTTCTGCAGTATAGGTCATTGGTGTAGCCGCCTTCAGCAATGGCCGCAGTATATGTCATTGGTGTAGCCGCCTTCAGTGATGGCTTCAAGTGGTATAGCTGACTTATAATCTTTATTTCAGGGTGTATATGGTCAAGGTACTCTATGGTTATTATCCCCAAGAACTGGAATCTATTTAGTGTCAATATATTTCTTGGAGCAACAGGACTTTGGCAACTATCAAGAATATTTGAGTAAGTTGATTCAAAGTCCATTTTTGTTAGATTTTATATGTGACCCAATACTTCAAATCAGCTAGTCAGTCGCCAGGCCTACTATTGCGCAATTACTGATGGTATAAAACTATGTCAATACTTGATCCACTTTCAGATATGACCTTGAAGTTGTAATAGCAACATTGTGTTGCAACTTGTATGGATTATATCTAACTTGATGGAACAGCTAGAAAATAGCATTGGCTAGCTCTTGAGCAAAATTACTCATCCAATTTTGCATTCCCTTTTAGGTACCGACGACAGATCCGACATAAAGAGATTAAACTAATCGAAGTGCCGCAGAGTGCCATCGAAGGAGAATCTAAGGAGGAAGAAGAGGAAAAATAGAGACCAGAAACATTAAATTTTCTCTTATGGTTGTGGATATCTCACATACTAAGATATGTGAGATATCATATGAGCTGAAGTTCACAAATGTTTTTACACTTAAAAGTGGTTTGTACTTGAATTGAAGGCTGTTTTAATAGGGGGTGAACTGATAATATACATGTAGGTGTAGGTCTTGGCCGGAAATGAAACGATTAGATGCTGCAGAATAAGTTGGTTACACTACAGCTCAACATCTAATCGTTGTAAATTCTATGTAATGCTAAAAGGAAAGAAATTTTCTTAGTAATGTTAATGGTTTACATTTGTGCAATTAATCTATCAGTTAAGTTGCTGGAATTATTTTGTTTCTTTGTATCAGCTGGTGATCAAGGGTAACATGTTCTCTCGGCCAGTGTCGGCTGCTTGCACTAGGTTAAGTTGCTGTGTTTTGTTTTCAGCCTACAGTTGCCCCTGTCTGTCTGACCAGCAGTTCAGATTGAGTGGTTGTGTTATTTGGCAATCTTTTCCTTACATAGGTTTTGTCAAGTAAGGGGTATCGGCAAATATCTTAAAAATACAGGGTTATCACAGTTATTTAGACTCCAGTTTGTACTTACTAAAACACACTGATCAAGCAAATTCTAGTGAATATCTTTGTGAATTGTATATGATAAATACAAGTTGTTAATGTTGGATCATATGGAGGAAGAATGAAGTGGCGTAATATCAAGTCACCTTGACTCGGATTTGAACCAAACGTCGATGGGTTGCATGTCCAGTGCTCTAGTGTTGAGCAATGGAAGTTTCTTGTTTTTCTGCACCGTGTGACACCGTTGTTAGAGCTAGCCAATATTTTACAGGCACTGTCAATATTCTGATAGCCTATTTATGTAAATTTCATTTTAATAAATGTAGTAATATTTGATTGATATTTAAGTATGTCTCTTTGTTGTTTCTTTGAAGCAGACTGTTACAGGGTTCAGTTCTGACATCATCTAAGGTACATGTAGATATGGTGGCCTCTTGGGGAGACCCAGTAACTTGGAGACAATAATCGTCATCTGATCTCCGAGATGGCTGAAAATGGATTGGAAAGGAGTAAAATGTCCTTTGGTCGCGAGCGAGGTGCTTGTACTCGTCACTACATATAGAAGTAGCAGCCCCTTTATGTATTCTGTCCCATGTGGGTATCCCCTTACAACTCCCATCTGGTAGCTCCTTTTCGGACTCCTATTGCCGACATTTGCAAACCTGAAGTATTTTCATAGTAGCATCTGGAGGTATGTTTCATGGTTTTTGTCCCCTAAGAAAAGCCTTAATGTTTAAGTGCCTTGTTGACACTCCTGCTGCTCTCTTATTCAGATGTCTGTCATCCTTGCATATCATATTCAGTCTGTTGTATGCATAAAGGTCAGTCGACGACAACGATGTTAAACTCTATAGCAATGGGGAACCAGTAACTGCCGAGATAACTAGTGTTAAACAAGCATCATTATGAAAAGAAACGTAACTCGGAAATTGGGAAAAAACATTTATTAAATATCAATACTCTACAGCAAATAGAGTTACGTACATGTAAAATTTAAAACATAAATCTAAAAATAAGCTTTTACAAAATTAATACCAATACCATATAATACAATACTCTTTATCTCATTTGTTCTATCACAGTAGTGCATTGAGGAATTTAGAAAAAATACCTCCAAAACAATCAAGTACATGCAGATGTAGCAATTAAAAATCATAAAAATAGGTAGGCCAAAAAATAAAAGGCATGTAAACTTCTCACCACAAAATTTGTATGTTTTTATTCGAAGCTTCTCAACTGTCAATTACATGTACATGTGAAAAAATGCCCTTGACGGCGTACAGTATATCACTATGCATTGTTGGCTGCATCAACGGAAAGCCCAGGTTCCACACCTTGGCAGGATTGGTCCATGCACTAATCCACGTACAAGCCATCAATCCAATCTCCTTGTGCCTCCCTAATCGTAATGAAGAGGCCTTTATCCATACTGACATCTGCATTCATACTGGCTGAAGCAGTTCATCCTATGACTTGAGAAATAACCATATTACATGTATTTAAGGTTCCTTTTTCTTGCTTGCTGCAGACGCCTTGGCAGCTAAAGCCCTCTCTCGGCCTTGGCTGACCAACTGCTTCAAGATTTTAGTGGCCTCTCTGAAATCAACAATGAAATCAATTAGAAACTTGAAAATCAGCAATTCAGGAAATAATTCTGCTTCAAAATAAAACTAAAGCAACTTGTAGCACTTGTACCGGTAATGTATCAGGTCATACATGTATTCAAGTCGCCATCCAAAGCCTGGTTGGGGTAACCTGGTGATTGTCCCAAACACCAACTGAGCAACTGGCCTCAGCTATCATTCTACTGACTGTAAAATGTAAGTTTGTTGGCAATGATTGAACTGATCTTACTCCTTGAAAGTTGTGTTTGCCTCACAAAGCTTGTGCTGTTGATTCCTTATTACATGTACTTTGATATTGTTTGAGTTCTATGAACTTTACATACAGGAGTAAACACTGATTTCTAATTCTCATCGCTAAAAGCGCTATATAAGACTTGGACATTATATTATCATCATTATTATATACAAGTTAGAGGTATTTATGGAAGCGCAATCGATGAATATGTATATCCATGTATAATCAAAAGAAATCCATTCCGTTTCTAGATCTCGATATGTCTTGGGTAAAGTATTACTAGCACTACTCTAGCCTATTTTAAGCTAATGCTGATTATACATGTTTAGCTGCAAAGAAGGTTAGGTGAAGCACCAAGCTTTTTAATATGATTCATACCATTTCTGCTCTTGACTTTTGCTAAACAGGGGAAATTCGATAAAAAAATTAAATACAGTGGGACAACTAGACAATTAATTAAATAAGCACAACTATTCGATGTAATTTTTGTATTAATTGAGAAATCAAACATGTATATATGAAATCATTGTAAAGGTTTTCTATAATGACTCTTCCAAAACACAAATTTTAGACCCAGTTATGAAATTCAACAAAAACACAAATTTTAGACCCAGTCATGAAATTCAACAAAAACACAAACTCGGTAAAGTATGTATTGATTGACAAAACAGAACAGGTTGTAATTTGTAATGCGCATGCATTTGTATCGTGGTCACTGTACTAACCTTGCAAGCACACCCTCAAGACGTTCTCGTTCCTTCAAACTTCTCATCACCCTCTTATCATTGTACAAACCAAGTACACCAAATGTACGGATCACCTGCAAGACAACATTATCTTTAAAATCCCTTCACAGACTAGAAAATGATTAGTGCAAATGGCACCACTAGAACATGTAAGTGTGAATCTTATTGAGAGTCATGTGGATTTTGGCACTACGAATTACTAATGTTTCTTAAATAGTTCAAATTATTTTACTATCTTTACTAACCTGTAACCGGACGAATTCACTCGAATCAAGTTCCACCATTTCGAGTAAGGCCTTGATTATCTTTTGGCTTCGGATTCCCAGTGTTCCTACAGAGATGACAGCCTGCGCTCGGATGTCTTCATTTGCATCATCAAGACGTCTGCAAGACAATGATTTACATTTTTAAAGACTGTCAACAGGATTAATTCTTCAAATGATAAATAAATATGACCAAAAGGATTTCATGAATTCCTCAAACAAACTTGGCAGCATTTTTTTCTCTCACAGCTCGTTTTCCTCAGTAATTTCACGAAGAAATTAACCAACAAGTTCCAAACTCACAGACCAATTCAATTTCAACGTCACCATAAGTGTACCAGACAAATATCCTATGCAAAAGACTCAAACTTACTTCTCTGCCCTCTCACATGCTCTAGAAAACATCCCCAGGGCCATGATCGCCTTTGCCACCTCTGTCCTTACATCTTTGTTTGCATCGTCCCAGAGTCTCTTCTCCAACAACTCGTACACCTTCTCCACTTCGTTTTCCAAACACACATGCTTTGGCCCGAGCAGAACGAGGAGCTTGGCGGTGCCTGCCCGGTGTTTCCAAACAGGTGAGGATTTGAGATGTGTCAAGATGGATTGGATGACCTCCCAGTCAGTGCAGTTCATCTGTCTCACGAGCACGTCCATTGCCTATAAGAAAGATTTGACACAATATGGGTTGTGTAAACATCAATTGCCACATATCTACATTAAAGGCAACGCTCAAAGATACCTGGGATTTGCAACAGAACACAACAGATGTTGCTGGTATTACAGTTTCACGGTGTTAGGCAATTCCACTATGATGATGAGATTTGTTTGTGAGAGTTACCTTGAATCTGACATGGCTGTCGGAATCCAGGTCCTTCAGAGCAGACTTCAGTCTTTTTTTCGCGAACTTATCAGCAACACACAACTTCCCAAGACAAATGGCAGCATCAAAGGCAATGCAGTCAGAAGGGTCTGGATTTTTACACAGATGGCTTAGAACTGACGTTAGTTCCCTGAAATATGTCAATTTCTGAAATAAAAGAGAACAACAACATTAGTTTTAAGGAGAATGAAGAGAGTTTAAAACCAGGGAACCAGTTCGGGCAGGAGTGTCCTATCAATATGCTATTTTTAGGATACAGAAGGGTGAAAAATAAAACCTAATTTCTGCACGGCTTTCAAAACATTTTGAAACACGAGAAACTGTCCACTCTATAACTTTAAGTTCATTGAGGCCAAGGTAAAATCTCTCTTCTATCACTTATTGTGCCATAGCCACACGTTTACTCATTTTTAGTCAAGCAGGTCACAATGAAACTTTACCTTGTTCACATAGTGTACATTCTTTCCATCGATCATGGTGCGAATCAAATCATGCTTCACCTCTGTGTTTCCAAGTGCAAGGAAACGCACAACAGTCTTCAAGATGTCATCATCCCATTGACCTTAAACCACAATGGATATTTCATAATTAGGCCATTACCACTCTGCAAGCCTTTTTCACATAGACCATCAGCTCCCTCCTATAAGCCTGGTTTGTTGTATGTTCATCACTTTTACCTCCAGTATTTATTAATGAGACATACTTTTGGAAAGATTTGCCTCAAAGCTCAAGAGAAAGATACTTTCATTTCAATATTGAAATTTAAAAAAAAACTATAACAGTATACAGGTAGTGTATTAGAACATACCTAAGAGCATCAATGCTTTGGCTGCTTCGTACTGTACAACCTGTTCCTCATCATGGACGAGACGCTCCCTCAACGCATAGATCACCATAGCATCACCGCATTTCATCAAACCGAGCGACTTGGCTGCATCCCGTCTCTCGTCTACCCGAGGCGCAACCAAACTATGATGAATAATTTCCTGGAACAGAAAGGCATAGAATTGTCAGAAGAGGCATAAATGAGGATTGATTTAGGTGTACCTGCTAATGCGAGAAATGATGATAACTTTTAACTTAATAAGTTAACATACTTCCAGTATATGGAATGTAATTCAGCTGAAGTACGGTAGTTGAAACGCAATTCCTGACACCATAGTAACGGAACACTATTTTGATGTCCATTTGCTTACCTTTACTCTTTCCCATTTCAATCCAGAGTGGTCCAGGGGATTAGAACCTGGCTTTAGATCTCCCCATTGAGCCTGGCTTGCTGAAATATCAAGTAGTAAGAGCGTGAATTTATTTCCACAGATAATTCATTAGCTTTGTACGTCTATCAATTCATTCCAGGATAAAATGGGAGGTTTTATTTTGAAATCTTTTTCCTTCAACAGAATAGTCACAGTGTTTAGATGCATAATACTGGTAAGTAATCAACAAAGCAAAGTCGTTACTCATTCAAACTATTTCAAATCATTGTTTCAAACGTTTTTAACTGGAAGTACCAAATACAGTAGAACATCTACCATTATTTAAACCCAAAATTTGGCATTAGCAGAACATGAGGACTGAACATTGCTTCAAAAGCAGGACAAGTGCAAATTGACTTTTTTTGGTTAAATTTGGCACAGCGCACCAGTAGAATCTATGCTATCACAGGGTATAGTGTAATACAAATTGTGTCATCACTGACCTTTTTGTTCATGAACATTCTGATTCTGGACAAACTATTTATAGGCAATTTTCAAACGCAAAGTGCACTACAAGCTCCCTGGTCCACAAAGCACACATTTCTACACAAGCTCTGAATTATACTCAAAGGTTATGTACACCGAACCTTCATAATGAAATGCCATACAACTGGAAGCAAAATACACAAATAACAAGACATTATATAGCAGACTTATAAATTACATGTAAGTGCAAATATTTACACACGCAAAGTGAAAGTTTATTACTACACTAGTTATATGTACATGTATGTTTACCTTCCGAGGAATATGAACTCCATGAGGAAAGAGAGGAGCCCCGTGTGGAGCCCTCAGTGGAGCATGCAGAAGAGGCTTCGGAGGAAGACTCTGGGCGAAATAGCGAAAACATTCAATTCACACATGGTTAGAATATCAAGGAGGAAAAGACAGTCATCGTCAAATATCACTCTATTAGGCAGAGTTTATATAGAGTTCACGTTTTCACATGTTACATGTCATTTTCACTTGTTGTATGTGACATGAAGATCGAACAAGACATTTTCAAAGCTTGGGCTACATATTATTCATTTCCAACCCTCATGTCGGGTGAATTCATATTTTGAATCTCAAGTAAGTCAATGCTGTACTCATGACAAGTGACCAGTGAAATGAGAACCATGTCAAGTAGTGAATCCTATATAATCCCGGCTTTAAAGGATTTGGGGAAAGGGTCGAACATGCTGTTATAGGTAGAGGCAAAAACTCAGGAACTTGAGATAGAAGGCACACAAAGCTACTATTCAGATTTGAAATCCCTGGCATAAGAGAGGGAACCGTCAGGTAGGACCCTATCTATTGGTAATTGTAAAATAAGAGACACTGGGTCAATATCTCTGAACAGTTCTGTGGAAGCCCTAATGAACATTTAGCTAGAATGAATTAAGTACATCTTTCTTTGACCTTGTTTGATAGAGTCCCACACCATCAAACAAGAGAGGGTATAGAGAATTAATCAAAACTGTTGGATCAAATCAAGTACTTTAACTCTGAGTTGAGTTAGTACACACCTGGATTCAGTTTAGATGTCAAGGCAGCCAATTTAAAAGTCTTCTTTAGTCTGGTTCTATGGCTGAAAAAGAAACAACAAAACACGTTTGTTACTGAAAGTGAAAGAGTGCAATTGTACTTCACAGGATGTGCCTTTCCATGGCTGCTATTGCTCTTCTCAGGTTCTCAGTCTTCGATGGTGATGGAGGAACCGACTTCAAGCTCCTGTCCACAGAGATGGGACATTTTGCTTGACCTTTTTGCACAGGTATTCAAAGAACATGGCAATCAAAATAAAGTGTGTTCCTAAAGCTCACAAGCAATGTGAAGTTGAGATAATGAGTCTGGCATCACAATGTCTTTACATGAAAATCCTCTTACTTGGTTCGTCTCTCAGCAGATGTCAGCTGGGCCATCCTCTCTTTCTCCAACAGTTCTTGCATTCTGAGCTTATTTGCCTTGGCAACTTCGCCTTTTTTACGACTCTTGAACAAACTCGACGTGAACTTGGTCTCCTTCATGAGGTTGCCCTGGTCACAGATCCTGGTGGCTACTTCACGCTTTTCAGCCTCTTTGATCAGGTCTGGGTCTAATTGAGGGAAGACGGCCTCGGAGTTCTGAAACAAGAAACAGAAGCTAAAAAGGGTAAAACTACATTGTATATGCTGGATACTTCCAGGAGGTGGTGCCACCACAGAACAGCACCTTATTATTGTAACAGTGCTTGACTGATTGATTTAAATGGACATCAAAAAGATGGGTCATCGCTGTTCACCTTGTCTAAAGGTAAAATATGTCTCTTCCTTGCATGCAAAAAGCAAAAAATTGTTAATCTGTACTTTCAGCCTATATAATCCTAGATATTTCGTTCCTGCTGTATTCCAAATGTAAACAGTACTCTGTGGACCACTACCAGAAAGAATTCTGCTATTGAGACATTCCCTTTCAATGTACACACGCTTTACCCACATTTTATACACACATTTGCTTAACCAGTGTGCATAAGAAAACAAGAATGGAAGAATGAAAGCAATATTTCAAGCATTGATTGAAGGACAAGCATAAAAACTTTAAGAAATAACAAGCAAATGAATATAGCACAGAAAACATATCTCAGCATGCTCATTCTTCAATATGCCATGTCAGTCACTCCTGTAAAAAATCAAATGAGCAACAAAAATGTGCGAAAAAGTAACACACTAAAGTCCTTGCCTGATTTTCTCTCATCCTAGAGAAGGAAGGGAAAATAGGATGGGTTTAGTCAAGAAATTCCTGTTGGAGGCACTCTAGGTTTAACACTTTACCTAGGTTATAATTCGTTTAGTCAACAAGAATCAGAATAAAATATTTTAGAAGTAAGGGTTCCAACTCTGGCCTCAATGGAACTTGAACACAGTAGTAAAGCACAATGGTATCAGGCTAAACTTTCATGGGCCATTATACTGCCCCAAGGCGCAGCATGTGCACAGATCTAACTGAAAAGTGTACTCTATAATCATGACTTACCACCCTCGTATTTGGTAATCGTTGTCCAGTTGGTATAGCTTTTGGGTAATACACTAGTCTGACATATGCTGCCTTCTTCTGGTTTCCCTGGGCAGAGTCCTGTGTCTTCGGTCTTGGTGGTGTTGGAGGAGTTTCACTCTGCAGAAGGTAGATTGTATAAGTTGAGTTAACTTTCACCTATTCACAAATCAAAGAGTGTTTTAGTGTCTGAGAGCACTATGCCAGTATTTTATTTTGGGTCCAGGAAAATAAGACATTGAATGGTTGACCCACCTTGTCTGTACTGATGATTCCACTCTGCACAGACACAGCTTTCTCCACTACAAAGAGAAAAATAACTTGCATTAGAAAGTTTACCCTTGATTATACTAATCTCAGACTAAAACAGTGAAATTATGCCCCCCCCCAAAATCTTAACTTGAGGTGGTTCGGCCAGCTTACAAGATCGAGTAAAGGGCTACTGAAGATGTGGCCGTCCAAAGAGAATCTGGATGGACAAGACATAGGTATGAAAGTATGAAAGACTGAATGCATGATCCGCCTTGCAGAGGAGAACAGCGTGGTGTCACATCGTCGACAGATCAGTTCACCCAAATGGCTGCGGTAGTCGTCAGATGATGTAATTAATCTCCCACATTCATTCCCCTTGCAAGAGTCGATACTTACAATCAAAGTTTTGTAAGAAGTTGCCAGTCTCTTCAACATCTTTGAAATGAGGGTCGACAGATAACATTGCCGCATCATAGATCTTCTCATAGATCTTCTGGACTCGCACAGACAATTTGTCCAAGGCTACTCTCTGAAATGTCAGTTGAATAATGACACATACATGCAGATCAATCAAGAGAGTATAGTATGCTGGTAGTGTGGTCCCCTCTTAAGTGACTTAGAGTCAAAACAATCTACACAGCACATTTTACATCAGATCATCTTGGCCAGGACAAGCACTGAGGATGATGATTCCAGACTACACAACTGACTCTTGCAGATAGATACTGCAAGGAACGCTGCTGAAAGGTCCATGTCCAGGTGATGAAGTATAGGTGGAGATAATTGGGTTCTCCTTGACCATGTAAAAACCACAACAAGATATTGTTGAGGGGTCTTGTTTACGAACAACTCACATGAATATCTTTAATGTCGCTTCCCCTGCTTCTCGGTCTCCATGGTAACTCCTGGTCAACTTCAGGGACTGTGCAAAGAAAACAATTTCAGTTACCTTATCATCAATACATGGACCACAAAGATGTCACAGCAACAACAAATGTGCTTTTCTACAGTGGCACCCAAAAATGATTACAACATTGTAGAAAAAAAGTCTGAGTGAATGTCATATTGTCTGACTAACTTTATCAAAAAGGGATAAGGCGAGCTCGCTTATGGATCTTTTACAATAGAAAATGTCCCAAGCTTGTTTCCCGAATGACTCACCATCATGAATAAATGTTCCTGGTACAGCGAGTCCAACCTGATGATAAGACAGAGGATCTAAATCACACAAAGCCTGCGCATGCTCCCCGATCTCAAACCTGTGGTGCTCCGAGTTCCAATAATCTGTACCATGGTCGACTTCCTGGTCATCTGCATAACTTAGCTCATCGTCTGCTATTTCTAACAGGGAGACAAAGGCAATAGCGATCAAACTACGCAAACACACAGACAAACATTGTCAGAACAGACAACCTACATAGCAATGAAACATTGAAAAGGCATCACTCATCTATACGAACCCCTGTATGAATGATTAACCTCTTAATTGGATGAAATACATTCTACATAAACCACTATTGCAACATACTACTATGCAAATCAATTATCATAGTCATAGCTTTCATGTTCCAATCTGCAACTGTACTGATTTATTATTTTCCTTTTTCTTTCTATCTACTCAGTATGAAGTTTGATATCCCACTAGAAAGCCCGGAGTATCATAACAATATTCCATTCTTCAAGTGGTGAAATTGCACAGAGTAATACCACATAAATACATGTAATTCAAGCCACACATTCAAACTAGTCAGACCTAAAAATCTATCAGCAAAAACTAAGGGGCAACCAATTGCTTGCTCAAGGAGTCCTACCTGATACTGCAGGTGATCGCACTGTCACACGACTCTTCCGTGTCCCCGCT
Organism: Lineus longissimus; assembly: GCF_910592395.1. Classification (NCBI taxonomy): domain Eukaryota; kingdom Metazoa; phylum Nemertea; class Pilidiophora; order Heteronemertea; family Lineidae; genus Lineus; species Lineus longissimus. The sequence continues at coordinate 23,217,619 of NC_088308.1, read as the reverse complement.
GAGGTCATGAAGGACGTCTCCGTCATGAATACACCCCTCTTCCTTTGATCATCCTCATCCTTGACCTCATCAGCTTCTTCATCTTCTCCTCTTCCTCCACTTGAAGCTGATGATCTACCAGATGAATTCTCATCTTGTTGTGATTTGACAAGCTAGATGGAAAAGATTCACTCTGGTCAAACAAGTAAACAATTCAAGCCCTTCATCATTTTTGTTTATTGTATTCTCTTTTGCTCAGGAGAATAGAAATAAATTCCATAGAGCAAACCATTCATAATTCTATATTCCATGTCCAACTCAGCCCTCTTATCGATGAGTGATACAAGTTCTTTGACAGATTTGGCAAGAAGCATGAGATCTGTCTTTAATTCATGAAATGGTCCTCACTTCAGTCACTTGTCATTGGAATTGGTCGCATAGTTCTTTTTTTCACTGAAGTGAAAGAAAACTGCTAAATTCGATGTCTCTGTAAAAATATGAGTTGTGCCAAGTCGATTGTAGACCAAAAAACAAGTCATGTTGTTCTTACATCTGATTCCTCAGACCCTTTCTCACTGGGAAATTCCTCAGAATGTTCATCATCAGAAGTAAAGTGTGTGGCTGAGGATGCTGGGTAGAGCGACTGTTCTGTGATTGCGATCGATCGAGAATCATGGCCAATCTCGAGGTCATTACGCCCAGGACCTAAAACAGTATTTATATATAGCTAGTAAATATCACAGAATGTGAACAATGAAAAGTATTTGGGAAAGTGAAACCATTGAATACAAAGAAATGTCTTAAAGCAGAGCAATGATGTCATGAATTGTAAATACTATTGACGTCAGTCAGCCATTAGCTTATGATGAGACAACAAAGTCCCTTCACCAAAGAACAACATACCATCTCCGTCCCCTAGGCCTCCTTTAGAAGATAACGCGGCACCTCTGCACCCATCCTTCTTCCGATGCTTTGATTTCTTCATACTTGACTTCTTGGGTGCCGTCTCTGGAGTGGGTGGATGGTGGTGTTTCACTCTCGGGTTTGAAATAGCTCGTTCATCAGGCTCACTCAGAGACTGCGGCTCATCAACAGGCACAGCACTTGTATTATAATCAGCTACATATCCTGCATCATTTGACCTAATATCAGCCCTTGAACTGCCTGGTCTTTCATCATTTTCTATATCATCTGCCCCCAGGATACTATCCGAACCTCCAAGTGAGGCCGACGATTCTGAATCTGCTATGGACAGGTCTTTTAATGGAGTACTCGGCTCCTGGATTGAAAGAGACAAGAAAATCATTTGATTTTAGGTAGAGCTGCATCCTACTGGCTTCTGTTGTTTATGACAAGTTTTCTCGAAATGATGCGGACACAAAGGAGTTTATTTCTACTTCCAAAACGAGAGAGGTAAAAACCTTTTTGGATCTATCACATTAATTAACTTTCAATCAAACGTAATATCAGAGATCCGATGAAGCTGTTTAGTGACATCTTAAGTACAAGAGAAGACAAAAAACTCAGAAGAGCCAAGTTTTTTGGATAAACATACATGGAGAACCTTATGTGTTGTTACTTTCGCCATCCTGTCCTCCAACCAAACCACTCTCTTCCTTGCGTTGTACACATTGTCATCTTGGTATTTGAGCGCCATCTGCAGTTCGTTCCTTGCATAGTGAAGTTCGCGGTTCAGTTTATCGGCAATCTGGCAATGAAAAAGAAATAAGATGGCAACGAAAAAGGCGGACAGGAGAAACTAACAAGATCAGACACAACGTTCTCACTCAAATGGACAGAAACCAAATTGATGGCCGACATGGCAGCCATATTAGATAACAGATAGCAACCATTTTTGAATGGACTTCCCGTAATAACTTGCGAGACAGACAAGGAAATTGGATTGATGAGATGAAACATTCTTAACGAAAAAAATTCGAAATAGCTGATTGTCACACCTTGAGGACCAGCATCAGATCATCCAGTTTTTGTTTGAGTTCCTTGACTTGTTGCACATGGAACTCTCGGTTTTGTTCATTTTTACAAATTTCGAGTTCATGTAGGGCTTTTGTGAGGGCTTCTTGGCAATTCTTTACACCATTCAGCTGAAAGGAAAAGAAAATTTGAAATGTCATACCAGTACTTAACTTATTGATTTGAACGATACATTTCTAATCTAAAGTTCACCTGAAAACAAAACCAGGGGTCCTTGCTAGGGACCCTGGGCCAAGTGGATCAGCTAGGACCATCGGCTTCTCAAGAGAATTTCTGGTGTTATTTTACTGTGTATTTTCCATCGTATTTTTTGCCGTTTTCTTTTTACCCCAACATAATTTAGATGGGTCCAGAGGCTTACAGGGTTTGGATGTGCCCTGCAGTCATCCTGATCAGTCCAATAGCTAGCATGTGTGGGTTGATATAAATCTGCTCCCACTATGACTATGGTATTGGTACTAGGTGGTAAGCCATTGAACCCGAATCACATACCTGTTCCTGCATCATATGATCAGACCTGTGCTGAACCACAACTTTCGTCCGCAAAGTTTTCCCACTGTGGACGGATCGAGGCTTTTCAAAAAGGCTAGCCATGATGATGGTATGTTTCTCACTGTCGACTGTATGTAGCCCTCCTGGGGCTCATTGAGAAGGAGGAATCTGAATAAAGATTAACGAATAAATGCTTTAAGGATACACAACTTTGCTTCCTAGTTTGGGAAACAACCACTTCTTCGTTTTTGAGACACCCTGTGGTGGCCTGTTTGATTTGTGTACAAGTTGTCAAGGTAAAATCGCCTTCAGAATTGGGACCGTTACTTCCATTCTTCAGCTAATCAAAGAGTGAAATAAAAAAATTGTGTAATCTATATTATCTAGCTCAGAACATACATGAGATAAAACACGGGATATGAGCATCCGTGGGTCATATATCAGGTTTTTTGAGAGATTTTCTGGTTAATACAAATTCCTGCCGGAAACGCGATCCCACAATTCCTTGCAACTTCCTCTTCTATCGCCATTATCAGAAGGTACTGGGATTATCAGAATTTTTCGAAAACTATCGACCCGAATCGCCGTAAATATGGAAAATTTATCAAAATTTATTATGCCAAAATAAGAGTCAGATATGGAAGATTAGAATCAAATCGTCATTTCCTTGATATCACTACGAATTATATAGATATAAGCTCTTTGTGCAGATGTATTCGCTCAGCTCCCCTATGTTGCGACGTGCATTTGTGTGCATGACCATGTTATGTACATTATGTACACTGTCTGTGTACATACTCAACTAGAAATCCCTTGTATAATGACATACCTCCTTACACGAACCCATTTTCCAGCTACTCGGCAAAGGCGTGTATCTTGCTAAAGCTAGGCTTGCAATGTCATGATGTTCGTTGTTGCACGTCACATCATGATGATGATGTCCGGGACCATGTCCATGACATCATTGTGGCATGTTTACTCTTACTTAACTTGGTCTTGGTATGTCATGCATGCATGTGTGTGCAACATAAAAGGTCATCAATCAACACATAAATCACTCGGGTTAAAATTAACAGTCCCTGATTTGAAGTGACGTACTTTATTATCGAACAGACTTGTAATGACTAATGTAATGACTGTAAAAGATCGTTCATTCACAACAGCATTATAAATCATCTTTTTTCAGCCGCCAAGATGGTGCGCATGAATGTACTGGCTGATGCTCTCAGATCGATCTGCAATGCAGAGAAGCGCGGCAAGCGCCAGGTCTTGCTGAGACCTAGTTCAAAAGTCATCATCAGATTTTTGTCTGTGATGATGAAACATGGTAAGGTTTCTTCTATCTTGAGGGGTTGATTTTCAGTTTCTGAGTCTCAATAGATTGTCAGATGTCAGCAGCCTGGCCCTGGGCAAATAATGGAATAGGCTACTCCCCTGTAATCAAGCGTCCTTTTCCTTTAAAGATTTTGCTTAAATGTTTGCCTTTCTGTAACCCTCTTACGAAAATTATGAAAATATTAGGCTTGCAAAATAAAGCGGTTTACAGAATGTTGCCTGTTAAAAATCCAAAATAGCTTGAAACCAGGCAATTAGAGGTGCTGATCTCTGCAATGACTCGTTGACTCCGACAAACAGCACAATCCAATCTACATGATTTATTTATGCAACTCTGGCCAGGTATGTAAACATGTTTTCTCAAATTCCATATATTTTGGGGGTTTTCTTTTAGGATACATTGGTGAATTCGAGAAGATCGATGACCACAGAGCTGGCAAGATTGTTGTTAATCTTACAGGACGATTGAACAAGGTCAGTATTAAGGGACAAATGTTTTTTTAAGCTGTGATTAGAAATTGACTGTCATGATTAGGATTCAATGGGTTCAAATATTTCGTCTATGAGCAGCGGCCCGGTTAAGATGCCACAGTGACCTGCCCACAGATACAACACTTCTGTTATGATTTATAGATAATTTACATTCATTTACATTCAGTGTGGTGTAATCAGCCCAAGGTTTGACGTTGCCATGCAAGATATGGAAAAATGGACAAGCAACTTGTTGCCTTCAAGACAGTTCGGGTAAGTGACCAAGTCATGAATTCTGTAAAATGTTGACTCAAATTAACTTTTGGAAAGACGATATTAGTTGTTTGTGCATACTCCGGCCTCAAGGGTTTTCCTGGGTCGTCATTCACATTCTAAAATCGATTGATTTATAATGATGTATGTTGCAGTTCCCTTCAGTAGTGTGGTAATGTGACATGGATTTCAAAGAGATGAGTAGTGTAGAGAATTGTCTCTGAATGGCTGTGAGACTGGTTTGCTCGTGTCATTTGAAACATTTGGAAATCTAGTAATAAATTTATCTTGCTGGATTGAAAAATTGAGAAACCTGAGCTATCCTAATGATTTCTGGATCATTCATACTCATAGTGTTTGTTTTTCAGATTCCTTGTATTAACGACATCCGGTGGTATCATGGACCATGAAGAAGCCAGAAGAAAACATCTTGGTGGAAAAATATTGGGTTTCTTCTTCTAAGAAAGTCATGTAAGAAAGAAAGTATGTAATTAAAAAAAAATGTACAAAGACCAAATTTATTCTCTGTTTATTCTTTCAAGTTCCCAGTTTTATTCGATTTATCACGAGGTGAACACAGCATCAGTTTGATACCAGTGTTTGTCGCCCTTTTTAGCCTGCTTGGCGACCGGAGCAAAGTTAAATTTTGCATTTACCCCTGAAATTTCATACCACACTCTTGGCGAGCATGTGACAGTGATACCCCAAGCTTCAACGAGGTCTTCCAGCATTGGTGTTGATTACTAGTTCGTGTTGGATTCGTTTCTGGAGGGAAGGCAGACATAATTTCATCTGCGCATAGGTGTGACTTATGTGATCAGTAGCAGTTTCACAGGCACATTGAAATAAGAACTCAATCGCCCCCCCCCCTTGACTGACCAACGTACCCCCCTACTGAGAACACGTAAAATACGACTTGTCGAGCCCCTGGTCTGAAGTGACCACCCTCCGAAGTTATAAAAATGATTCTCTGCAGGGCTGTCAATACATCAGTACTTGCAGTATTAGTCTGAAGTTTGTCCTAGGAGATAAAATAGTACTGAAAACATTTGAAAATGGGGAGTTCCTTGCCGGGAGACCTGACAGACCTCATCATGGAGTGTTCATATAACGGGTCTTCAATGGTCCTCTTTCTGATTGGGTCACTTTTGTTTCCGACGATCACCATTGGACAATTGGTATGGACACACCACGTTGTCAGATAATCTCTGAACGTAATTCCCGTATCTTCTGGTGCGATACGAAGACATCTGCTTTTCTGATGTACCGGTAGCTGTTCCTCATGGCGGGAAAATAATAAGACCCTGCCGTATCTAGTAATTCCAACGCAAATGTCTGGTTGTCGACTGCGACTATTCCTGTGGATATCCTCGTCCCCTACTGTGGGCTTGTAGCAAGTTGAGAGCTGTCCATGAAAGGACCTTGATATGATGCTGGTCTTTCCGACACCATCATCACCCATCAGTACAAACTACAACCCTGTGGGGTTCAGTATGTTTAAAAACATAAGCTGGCACAATGTAATTAAAACATGAATTTTCCCACAAAGAAGCCTAGTGCCATGTGTCAATGGTCAGTGGACATCCTCAACGGCTCCTCAGGACCAGAATTTTCGGGTATACTTTCTAATGCTTTGAAAATGCCGCCTTGGTATCATACCCGTCAATGACGTCATTCGCGACTAAATTGAACTCGACTACGCATGCTCAAATGATGTAAACACGAAAAATCATCATGGCGGAAGAGGCTGCCTACTGTGGAACTTGGAAGGTAAGAAGTCAAAAATCATTATGATTCCATCAATTAATCATCCCAGTTTTGGGTGGAAGATAACCTCTGATTTGTCTGTCTTTGTATTTGTAGATTGTTGAATGTGTTCCTCTTGCTGGAGCGCTGGAACCAACCGGGATAGAGGGGTGAGTAAATGCTAAAATAAACTTCTGACTCACACACAGACACATGCACACTCAACGCACTGCACTGTCAGTGTATGTACATGTATATGTAAGTCACTGTAGTGTAGTGCAGTTGTCATTATGATCATCCTCGCCAGGCCAACGGCCCAGGCCAAAATGGATATAATTGCATTCAGATCACATATGTATTGTGAGCATGGTGTAGGCTGCATGCGAAGGCAATGTCAAAATTGAAAATATTTTAGCTGTCATTTCAATCAAAGTGACGTGATGATGATGTATTCCATCAATCCATGTATGGTCAAATTATATCAATCCTCATCAACAGGCACAGCTGATAGATATAGTGATGTCACTGACAGTGACATCCTGCACAGATGGAATGATGTATCAGTCAGTCATGTTCATGTTGTTGGTAGATCGATAACCTTCTGGTAAAAAAAGGTGTGTGAAACTACTTCAATACTTGCCATCGATGCTTCACGAGCAGTAGTTGTCCATTGGATGGTATGACGTAATCAGCTAGCATTTGTCTTTTTCAATCATTGCAGTATTGCTACAGGGCTTATCTTGTTTATTTTATTCAGTACTGAGTTCTTCCTTGATGAAAGCGGCGATGTGTCATGGAAAATCCCAAAGGAAACCAACCCAGAGTCAATGCCGTTCTTCTTCTGTGAGACATATGAGGTAAACAAACAACAAGGATCCTTGAGACTGACATTGACGATCAGATATCATGCTAAAGAACATATCACCATTTGGATCAGTTGACAGCAGACTGGCTACAGTACAAGGGATTGCAAGTACATACCATCTACCTGGATGCAGTATTAATGAGTCGGTCCATATCCCCCATACTAAGACCAGCTGTTAATATGTTTCTTGTGTCTTTGCTGGATAATTGTGTTGTGCATCAGCTATTGGAGTGACTGATACATTATTGTCTTTTCCAGGTTGTTCTTACTGAGCCTGCTCTACTTAAGTTTTATGGAACATATGCTGGCCACGTTGGTCATGTCATTGAGTTCAGGGTGAGAGTCTTCCATTCATACACTTCTAAAAATTGCATCTTAAATCATGAGTTAAAGTCTTCTTTCTTGATAAAGAATATTATATTTATATCATATTAATATATTTCATTGCAGTTGGTATTAAAGAGTCTATCACATTGTCAGCCAGTTTCATTTTTTTTGTAAAATAATGTTCTATATAGTGTTTGTTGTTTTCAAGGTGGAGGTTTCTGATGACCTGATGTTGTTGACATATGAAAGATGCTGTATGCTACAGTGCCAGAAGGTATATCATGTTTGAGATTATTTGACTGTTTCATCACATGTAGATGTCATACTACCTCCCCCAGCTCTCCTCAGGCATAAGACACTTTGAGAAACCCGACAAAATGTGACTTTTGCTCAGTGCTATGTTTTCATTACTATACTATGGAAAATAAACCCTCGCCAAGATGTTATATGACTGCAGGGTATCAAATTTATAAATTTATACTAGTCATTTTAAAATATTGCTTTGTTACTGTCACTGATACTTATCAATCTTGTCATTCCAGGTGCTATCACATGACCCAAATGAGGAAGCCCCCTTCTCATTCCTGGGGGCATTTGAAGAGGGGCATTTTTCAGATCTCATTATTAAAGCTGACAATGGAAAGGAGGTATGTACGAACCTCCCTAGCACTGTTAGCAGACCACACATCTTCTGGTCACTGAATGATGCCTTAGCAGATGGATTTCGGTCCCAAATTGGTCATTTGCTTTCTGTTGGGTCACAAGACACATCTCTTAGTTAAGAAAAGCATTTATCAGTCATAAAGAGTGTCCTGACAATCATAAAATTTTGCTGTATTGTTTTTAACCACTTCACTGTCAAATTATTTTCCTCTTGAATTGTGGCAGAATTCAATTTGTGGAATATGATGCCCTCCAAAGTAAAACATCTTGTATTTCATATCGACTCTGTATATGGCTTACTTGATTGTTAAACTTTTTTGCACCTTTCTGTTTCAGTTTAAGGTTCACAAGACAATCCTGAATCTGAGTGTGCCTAGTATTGACTGGAACAAGACGCCTCCCCCTCTCACAGGGCTGAAAGAAGATGTTCTTTATGCTGTGCTCTACTATGTCTACTCTGAGTGCCTGCCTCGTGGCATGTCAGAAACCACTTGCAAGGCTTGCATCAAGGCTGTCAACAAAATGCCTGGGTTCCTTAAATTCTCGGAGCTGTGTGAGACATTTTTAAAGAACACTGCATTAAGACAACGTAAGTTATTATTCAACATCCTTTCCTCTGTAGTTGAAGTTTAATTTGGTTCTAAATGTACTCAACTTCTATTTTGTGCCGATGTCAAGTAACTTGCTCTTAGCAGTATGCACAAAGTTTTCTTTTCAAGATGCAATTTGTCCGTGCACCTGTGCGTGGAGATGAGATATCTGACTGAAGTCCAGTTTAAAAATTAAAATATGGATATGCAGAGATCCTTTCTGTTTGATTTCAGAAATTACCAATCTAGTCAATGATATGCATAATTGTGCCGATAAGATCATTGACCTGTTCAGCGGCAAGGTCAGCGCAGGTGAAGGTCAGGGGAGCAGTACTGACGGTGGCAGTGATGATAGTCTTATGACCAACCCTGCTAAGTTATGTTACATCATCAAACAGGCCCTTAGGGAAGGAGCTGTTGGTAAGTACTCTTAACTCAGCTTAAGAGAGGTGATCCTATTTATGAATACACGATAGGGCTAACTTCAATCACACCTTCAGGCTTTGTTTTGCCACAAAATTTTATACAGTTGACCGGAACATTATATTCTGATACAACGAATAGTATGTTTTCTGAAATTAATTCTGGTAAACTGTAATTATGATAGCTATGAATGTTGTAATGACTGTCTTTATTTGTTCTCCAGCTTGTGCCAAATTGTTGATATTGTGTGACCTCTTCTCAAGGAGAAAAGGTGAACTGTCTCGTGAAGAAAGACATGAAATCATCAAATATGCAAAATCCAGGTTAGTTCTCAAGGTCTGTCATTGCTTGATATTATTTGATTTAAACCCTTCTTTTGAGATGACCACAGATATGCAGTCCTCTGGCTTTTTTTAACTTAGTTTTACAATTAGGTTGTTATGTTAGTCTTGTCACAAATGGGGCAGTCGGTGAAATATCGTTGGGACGACCCAAAGTTCATTTTTGTACAATTCAGACTAAGTCATGTTTCTTTCACAGAATCCCAGTGTTCATGAACCAACTGCTACGATTCCTAGACGTGTGTAAGCGCCATGCTAGTACGCTAACTGCTAGTCAGAGGCAGGAGATGGCAACGTATCTAGTACCAGAGGTAGGTCGGACGACATTCTAACAACCACGTGTGTACATTTTTGGTTTTTTTGGGGTGACTCTATTGGAGGACAGAGGTCCAATCCAATGGAAATGACCATTTCTGGACCAAAATCTGTGTCCTTTATAGAGTGGGTGTCCTGTTAGTTATGACAAATTGGGCAGCCTTGTACTAATTATCTTTATTTAAAAGAAATCAATTTTTATGACACGAAATCAAAGAATGTAATTCAAGGAATTGAGCTTCCCAGTAGTCTATAGCTAAGTACCTTTTGGTATGGTCAGTCTTAGATGACAAAGTAGAAAATAAACGTGTTGGCCATCTTATTCCTAGTATTTTGCCCCTTTTGATTTGCAGATTGAAGCTGCCCTAGAGACGATATCCAAGTTCATCTTTGACACAAAGACGGCCCTCGAACAAGTGATAAGTGCTGCAAATACAGTTGAGAAGAACAATGAGAAGCATGGTGCTGAAAAACATGAAAAACACAAGAAAGCTCATGTTGGAGAGGTGCTAGGCAAAACACTTAGAAATGTAAGTGTAAGATGAAACATCTTGTAATCCTCATAGTTATGTTGTAAATGTATGCAAATCCCTCATGCTGAATGGTGTAGTTCAATCTCAGTTAGTTCAAAGTTGCTGCCAGGTTATAACGAAATTTGTGATAATAGACAATGACTAAGCCATTGTGGCGTATGGCACATGTGTTTCTTGATAAAAGGTTACTGTCCCTGTTTTATTTCAGGCATTACATGTTAGAGAGCTAATTAAACTAAAACATTTTCACGAGAAAACAACAGACACAGTGGTTAGCCTCATGTTGAAAAAGTAAGTCGTTCTTGTCTGTCCGGCTTCCCTAATTTTTGTAGAACTTATTATTTTCCCACTTTCATTTGAGACTGTGAGGTGTCCGATGGCAGGTACAAAATGTACATCAAGTTGGATCAAGATCTAGTCCAGTATGCTATATGCATCTATGACTGTTCCATCAAAGGCCTGCTACTTGCCTCTTAATATGCTGTTTATACTGTTATCATTTAGCTTGAGTATTGTATTTGCAAAATTTGCATTCTAGGGAAAGTTTCGGAACCATGACCCACGAAGAGAAAGTCAGGTCTGTCGCCAAAAATATCGAACAACTCTGCGACGAGGTGCCAGTGTTTCTGTCGCTGAGGATTGAGGAGCTGATGTCTGCACTGGATGAAAGGGTCACATGGAAGGAATGGAAGTATCTCTTTAAATTAGGAACGTCTAAAGTGGTGAGTATGCTTCGATGGCATCACGTGATATCTGTTTTAGGGAAGGACATTTTTCTCATGCACTGTTGATGTACATGTACAAGATGTAAATGCTCTGGTACCGGCAGTGATGTTAATTCCAAATCCTGGTGATCCATTCTGTCATCAGTTGTCATCAGTTGTATTCACTGTGTCAGTCACACGGCTCTGGCTGTGTTGTGTTCAGGATTGCTTTCAAGGCTAATCACGATTTTCTTTTTTCAGGCCTGGGCATTGAATAAAGTGATAGCAAATAAATCAAGCCTGAAGTCCATGATACAACAACTGAATGACCTTGTGCATCGTGATCATTTCTCACAATCATTAACAACTCTAGGCCTGTTGGACCCTGTTGTACCGAAAGCTCCCGATGCTGCAACCAACAGCGCTCTACCACAGGTCTCTGTTCCAACTACAAAGTATGCACAGGTTAGTTTAATTTCTTGGGTTACATGTATATGGCCATTGGGCCATCTATTTTTTGCTTCTATGATTATGCCTGTGCATGAGTTTGGACCAGGTTTGTTTTTGAAATACTTGAAAAAGCATAAATTTCACCAGGCATGACATTCACAGTCATACTCAAATAAGCCGGACAGTATTCTGTACAATGACAACGTCATCAGATTGTCATATTTGTTATTGTTAAATATGTCTATTTGCACTTGTTGTTGTCCTTTTTCAGCTGAGCTCTGTCGAGTCATTGTGTATACCACCTTTTGCCCGGGACAGCTCATTAGCCAAGTCAGCGCTGGAGCTGTTGCACCAAGGCGAGAACACAGATATGTTGTTTGAAGTGGTTAGCATCTCGGGTAAGTGAATGGGTTAATCTGTTATTCTCTGACTTTCAATTTGCTTCCCTTTCAAACTGAAGGCAATTCTTACCTCAGATCCATTTAGACCCATTTTTCCTACCAACAATCTCGTAATATCTGGCACCTCTCTATGAATAACGGCATTTGTCAGTCTTGAGGGTGTTCCTAATTTAGAGGATGAACTTTTCAAGAAAGCCAGTGGAGATTGATGCTTTGCTGGTGATTTCAGAGGGCGGTGATACTATAATTGATCACTCGGAGGAGGAACCTGTGCCACGAACCGACCGAGAACGAGACATAGACATACGCCAGATCAAGGCCCACTGTGTTGTGATATCGTCACGATGTGATTGGTTCAGACGTGCATTACTTAGCGGGATGAGAGAATCTATAGACAAGTGAGTCGTTTAATCGATCGCTACGTGAGATTTTCCTCGTCATCGGGTTATTATCATGCGATCTTGCTACATACATGAACAGGACCCCCCCCTTTCATTTCGTTGGTTAGATAAGATCAGGGAGCCTAAAGCAATGCACGCCCCCCTCCCAAAAGGAGAGTTTATTTGAGTTTCCCTTCTTTCGAAAGATTCTCCTGTTTTGCCATGTACATACATGTACATGTACATCTGTTTTGTTTTCGACCACTTGTTGCATTCCTTCAACAATTCATTAGTTTTGTTTTCTCATTTCAGAAAAATCATAGTACATGATACTAATCCTGCTCTGTTTCAAATGTTCCTCGAGTACTTGTACAGTGGTGAACTAGAGACGTCAGAATTAGCAACCGAACAATTGGCTGATATTATGCAAATAAGTGATAGATATGAGGTAATTATACACACACTTCTTGAGGTAAAAAAATTGCGAACTTAGTATTGATCATTGGCTTCATAAGGGAGCGTCCATTAAGTACGTACGCACGAAATTGCCAATTTTGAGACCCCCTCCCCCCTGTATGCACCTTGTACGCATTGCCTCATACCCCCCCTCCCCCCTGTATGAGCGTACGCCTATAGAACCTTGAATTCCCTAGCAGACAAACAGACATAGTACCTGATTTTGCTACATTGTGGCGCCACAATCGGATTGGCGTCGTATTGGCAAGTCCACTGCGCAATTTTTCTCCTACGGCGACATGCATTACCGGGAAATTAAACGGCGCTGGAAATTGCTAAAACATTGTAGTCGGGTAACATCCGAACCCAGAAGCGTACGAGTTCACACATCTTGTGAAAAACAAGTATGATTATCCAAATAAGAATAAGAAAGAGGAGAAGATTATTATGATAATATTTATTTTTTATTTGTTCAAAAAATGGTTCTTGGGTTGCGTACGTACGCAAGACCATTAACCCCCCCCTCCCCCCCCTGTACGCATAGTGTACGGATTTCCCCCCTCAGTGGATGCTCCCTAACATGTGCGCTCCTTATTTCCAGATGGATAGCTTAAAGTTGCTGTGTGAGCACTCCTTGAGGCATCATCTTGATGAAGATACGGCATTGTTCTTACTAAGCCTAGCTGATCAGTTCCATGCGAAGATACTTAGGGTAGGTCATCCTTTATATGATCTGGCTAGAGAGTGGCCCCTTGAAGGAGCTCTTTGTCAGCGCGTAGCTGAGTGCATTCAAGTCTTGTCTTCTCTGCTGCTGTCATACTGCCTTCCCCTCTACTATGCCAATCTACACATTCCAGCTGTTTTGACAGTGCTGATTATTGTTCATGTATGGGTTGGAAAAAGTGGTCCGTATGTACGCCAGTACCAACGTTATAAATCTATAAAGCTGTTGTGTTGCCATTACCATTGGGAGTTGAAAAGAGTCTTGCTGTTAAGGTATTTTCATCTCTTAATTTACAGGCAGCATCGCTCAATTTCATCATGGATCACCCTTCCTTGATTGAGAGCGAGATTTTCGCCGACTTACCCGAGCATTTACAAACAGAGGCAGAAGACTGTGTTGCGTGGCATGGCCTTGAGCCGAGGACCCGATCACTTAGTGGGCATTGCCATACTGAAACGCCTAGTTCTGTGTCGAGTCTTAGTGAGGTGGATGAACTCATGACCACACTCGATATTGCCGAGAGAGTAAGTAAAAAAGATCTGATTGAAATTTTTACAGTTAATTGACCTGCTTGCATTTGTTTCAGATTTTCCTTCTTTATTGCTCTAAGTTGGTGGTTTACATGTATATCAGTCATGCTGCAACAAAGCCACATACTTGCTGGTCTGTTTCATTGCCATTGGTTTGGATGTACAGTACTGTGCTGGTGCAGAAGTAGTCCTAATTTCCTAGGTAGTCCTGATGGGTTCACCCCAAAAACCTAGGTCTGAAGGTTTAAAACTGGTGATATCTGATTTCAGCAGGACCCGTCTTCCAGTTCATCAGAGGAGCTACCGTTCATGGAGGACTCAGTTCGTCTCGAAGGCTGCCTCTCTGCATTGCGTGATATTGTTGGGGACACTGTGCCTCGCGAGGAGCTAGTCCGGGTTGCATTGGCAGCAGATTACGATGTGAACAGGGCATTGAACTTCTTCTTCTCTTCATGATTTTAGGCGACATTAGTTCATTAAGCAAAGGTGATGAATCTTGGTGTACCACATGGGCCTATTCATAGATGGTATTTGGCTTAGAACAGCATTTAAGTTCTAACACATTAGTGTCAGGACGTACATATCTTACATGGTCAGGCTATTCAGTGGCAAGAGTCATCATCAGTGCTTTAAGAGTTAATGTCTCAAAATCAATGAGTAAATTTTAGGCTTCTAAGGCTAAATAAACTAAAATTATTGACATGTGTGAGTTTCATTGTACAGTTCCACTAGTTCTGAAAAGAACTGACTAGTTTTCATGTGCAATACGTACGGTTGGGTTTGTTAAGAAATCATGGAGTTTGGGAACAACACAAGAGGGGGTCTCCATTAAAAACCTGTTCATGTGTGTTCGGAACTTGTCAATTGAATAGTCAAACTTTGATGTTACTAGCTTAGATCCTGCTCTGGTGTTCATTCAGGTACTGAACGTGGGGTCACATGGAATAGGGTACCGTAGTGTAAAGCAGTGCAGCGCCTATCTACATGTACTTAACTCTTTAAAGTTAAAGTTAAAGCCAGCAGGGATTACAGGATTGTATTGTATGTTTTGGGACTGTAAAATTTCATCTGTTTGTGCTTGATGTTTCTTTTGTTTTAAAACCTTTAGAAATTAATATTTGTATAGAAATTTTAAAAGATTTTATATCTGCTTGTTTTCCATTTTGTTGACAATAAAAGGAGGAGTAGAGAATGATTTACTGGGCAGGCACAAACATTCTTAAAAGAGTACCAGTATAAAGGGGGCCTCTTGAATTCATCAGCAAATATAAAGACATTTTAACTGTTTTTGTAAATTTTGGAAATTATGTCTGTGCCACCCTCTTCACAGCTACTCTTAACCATACATTGGTGTTGGCCCTGAGTGAGTACCTATACTTCTCCTTCACAGTTGAAAGTACTGTGGCCATCGAGAATGTGCAGTTACTGAGTCCTGTACATGTACGTATAGACAGCATTTTTGAAAGGTTGAATTTGAAAATGAACATGTACGGTTCTCAATGACACATTCCATGTGTTGTCAGCCGCCCGCTGCTTGTGGAGGGCACCATTTGCAATATGGCATTGTATACTTCGACAGGAAATTATTGTACATGTAGGCATATGTTCCTTGGGCAGAGAATGGTTGAGATGTTTATGTAAAGGGTACATGTATATGCATTTAAGAATGTGACAGTTAAATTGTTTCAGAGGATACATGTAGGTTTGTAATATATTAAGACTAAGTTTCTTTTAAGAAACAAAGTTGGCCAACATCATGTTTGTTAAAATATTATGCCTGTATACATAAAGTTTTCATGTACATTTCAGTGTTATATTTATGTCAAATGTAAGAAAAGTATATGCCAAATTTATCGTTATGAAGTGACTCATTGGTCACTGTTTGAATGAAAATGATGATCAAGTCACTTCACTCCCGCATCTGTTTGTGCTCTACAGGCCATGAATATGGTATTGGGTTGAACACGGTTATGAACATGTAGAATCATGCAGTATGACTTACATCTGTGCACTTTTCACACTTGCTACAAAAAATGGTATGGAAACTATTGTTTAAACTTGCCCTATCATGTTGGATTCATCAAGTACATCTATTCTATAGATTTTTAACAATTGACAAATACTTTAATAGCAACCTGAGAACATGTAATAACTAACTTTCTATGTTATACATCACTCCCCGTTTCATTCTCTCTGTATTACGTAGTTTAATCATCTGTGTTCATGATTGATTCTTCTGCAAACTTTAAATCCCGCAAACGAGCACACTAAGGGTGTGAAAAATTGGGTTGAGTGTTTCTCCAGGACAGACACATCATCTCTATTGACTATTCAGTGGTCACATCTGCATTTAAAACTGGTGCTTTCCTTATTTAAAAAAAAAATGTGCCAAATTATATATGTACTATCAATGAACTTTGGTTGAGTTATTGACTGAGATGGGTTGTCTCATCACCAGGTTTATTCTCATGAAAAGGAATTGTGCCTCATCACAATTTGGCCTTGCCCCCATCGGCCCCAATATTCCTGGACAGTTGGGCTCTCTATGTAGCCATGGCTTTGTTTTCTTTATCGTTGATACCCGTGAAGATCTTGTATGCTCTGTACAGAATTTAACCTTGTTATTTGACTGAAATATGAATAAAAACATTTCATAATTGATATGTGGTTATTTTGGCTCTTTTCTGTTATACCACACATCATTATCAGACACCAGCAGCACTGACCAGGAGGTTACATTTTTGTCTGAGACAATATCACAATCACGTTTAAGTGTTGCTTATCAGAGGTGAGTTGGAATCTGCTGACATTTGGCAGGAATTCTGAGCAGCCCACTCCAATTCCCATCACTCCAGACTCATCCTGGGGAATTCTGCAGGGCCGGAGAAGTGGACATTAACCGCTGATTAACTCCGGATGCTCAGGACCAAAAATCCCAGTGTCGCCATCTATCCTAAATTGATGAAACCAGAACAGGTGCTCGTGACATAATTGATGTATAGATGTCACTAGTGATTGCTTTTCCCTGATTGGCTGAATGTGGAGCCCTCTGACCAATCGGAGTTCTACTTGACAACTATTTCCTGCACAGTTCTAAACATGGCCGGCATTATAAATACAGACCGCGGAAGAGCGACTTCCCTGACCCAATACTTTCTGGAAAACCATATTCGTATCGCCTCCAGCCTTCAAGTATTGCCAATCTGACTAACTTGAGGTAATCTCAATATTATTGTGGTTGTCATCTTTCATAATTGCCTAGAATCTCGTAATTCGGTTGTCGAAAAACTTAAAAAATTACTCCAGAAATGACAACTGAAATGTTTGCATTTTTTGCAGTGCATTTGCACTGCACGTTATGTGTATGTAGGCCTATGCATCATCATTATGCATGTATGTACAGGTTATACTGGGCTAATAATACTAGTGATGCATGGATGGCATATGCATTTGATCAGCTCACCAAATCTTGTTTCAAATTGTCACGAGATCTTGCATAATCTTGCATATCAAACATTTGTCGATCTCCTTAGTCCTTGGCTTCCTTTGTTGGGCCTCCTAGTCCTATGCATCGGGATGGCTTATCGTATCCCACCGCTCATGGCGATGCGCTGGCACTATCACAAGGATCACCATGCCCATGTCCATCGCCGACACCAATCAGAATCGTTGCTTAAATTTGGTTATCTTAGGTGCGCGTAGAGCAGCCGGCTGTGCATGCATAACAAGACATTGCTATTGGGTCGGATTGTTGAATTGTCGGGCAGCGAAGTGCGCCTGTCCAAGTTGCCTCACTCAAAGATTGAAAAAATGCTGGTAGAAAGGCTCTAAAAATACTCCTGTGTGATGTGATGACATAGCCCAGGGTCAGGTTGTCAGAAAACAAGTTGGAATTAGGCCTTGGACACAGACAGTATGAGTCGTGCTGGATGCTGGTTACTTGCCTTCAGGCAAAATACCAGAATAAAATGAGAGACTTGGAAGTGGTTACCAGTCCAGCAGGTTAAATTGTGCATTCTTTGATTCTGCAGGGTGGTGAAATTAAAATGAAAAAAGGGCCAAAAGACGAAGTGGACACAGTATGACTACTCGGTAAGTCATGAAGTCAGATTTATAGATATGATGAGACTACAATGGGCTCTCCCTAAAAGGTGCTCTATATAAGCAAGGCAGCAGCTTGGTGGGCAAGATAAAGTTACTCAAGGTCGCCAATAGCGCCCTCTCCCATCTCACAGTACACTCGAGTACAGTCAATACAAATTCTATGAAGTGTCTAGTATGTTCCATATTGGCCATCATACTCTCAATTCTGTAACCGTCTCAAAGATGGCGCTCCTGGCATGTTAATTTTTCTCTTCAGTTTGGACCGTTTGTTTCTTCTCCTTGACACTGGCTCCACCCCTGTGATTCGGAAGTCTGCCGCGGAACAGCTTGGAGAGGTACAGAAACTCCATCCCCATGAATTACATAATCTACTGGCTAAGGTTAGTTTGTTTGTGTAGGTCCATTTCTATCATTTTATTGAGGAGGCGGGTGCTACACAGTAGAACTCCACAGCTACAGCTAGGCGCCCATTGTAAAAGGTGATGATGACGACAATATAAAGTTGAAACTGTATGTGATTTCACATGATTAAATGACACATTGACATTGTTATTCACCTTGTTTTTCTTCGGTCATGGTTTTTTTTCCTGGACGACTCACAATGTATTCACCTGTTAAAATGATTCCAGTCATGCCAGTGGACAGTAACTTCACAAAAAAGCTATATAAAGCATGTAAAAATGATCAAATGAGTTTTTTTCCTGGTTATAATAGTATTATGATCATGTGCTTGTAGGTACATTGCTATCTGCGGAGCAGTTCCTGGGAAACAAGGATTGCTGCTGGCCATGCGGTGTGTGCTATAGCAAAACATGTGCCCAAGTGGGAGCCACAGGGGGCACCAAAGGAAGGTAGGTTTGATGAATTCAGAAGCACATTGAGCTTGAAAATGTCTCACATAATCCAAAGGCCTGCTTGTTCCATAGATGAGCTGATAAATGTCTGCATTGGGTGGAGGCCACTCCAAATACTTGGCCATCCTGTCCATCATGCGTTGAAAAAGATTTTAAACCTTTCTTCAATTTCAGAGGAGTCTTGTTGTAAACCTCTGCCTGGTCAGCTGACAGTCAGTGGGTTCAACATCGAAGCAGTCCTTATGCATGCTGCTTCACTTCTTGGCTCAGAGGGTATGGAGTATGACACAGATGAGGAAACTAAAGGTACGCTCAAAGGACGAGGGTGATAATAGAACAACATGTTGGTAAACTTCTCATAACATTCTCAAACATAAGTGCCTGAAAAACAAGTGTGACATTTTTCTGACCCTACCCTCCCCCAACCTTACTCTATTCTCCAATGACTTGGGTCATGTGCTTTTGTGGACATTAGTCTTTGAATTTCATAAAAACATCACCTTGAGTGCGCAAGTTATTTTTCTATTCCTCAAGGAATGGACCCCAAGGATAAGGTCACGAGGCAAAGACAGCTATTGAATAAACGTCTTGGTCTTGATGTGGCTGGAGGAATGGGCCTGGCGCCTGATGACCTGTTTAAGGATGAGGATCTTATGGAGAAGCCTTCAGAGTCACCTAAGGCAGAGACCGTTCCACAGGTAGACCATCTTTTTGTGCAACTTTTTCTGATCTTGACCTGTCTTCCCAAACGATCAGAACAAAATCATAGTTGTTTGATTAAACTTGACCTGACTTAGGCAAAGACAAAGACTTGACCTGTTTTCTCTACAGGGCCTGTTGTTATCGGCAGTTTTAGAATTGACATAGTCACTTTTGCTTATGTTTTATCATCAACAAGGCTGTCCATAAAACTTGTTTGTCGAATGTAATCTGTAGGGCAATGTATGGCAGTTGATAACTGCCCTCAAGTTAGAGTGAAATGTATGGTGTTACGTCAGATAAAGAATATGTCACCCTGGTAGTTTGAACAACTCTAGAAAAGGTATGATTTCTTTCAAGCCACCCAAATTTCAGAGACATGATAAAAAAATCATGGATTCTAATTCTCCTCTTCAGAAAGCAATAAGTGAACTTGTAGAGCAGCACATCCAGCAATCAGGTGGACACCTGAGTGCTCGGGAGAAGAACAGAGCAAAACGAAAAGCCAAACTTCTTGTTAAACAGATCTCTAAAGATCCTACCAATGGAAATGGGTTAGTAATACATGTACATCTACAACGAGAAATTGAACCATAGACACTAAAGTAATTTTAAAAAGCCAAAGGTTTTTTTCTATAACTTTTTGATTGAAGGCAAGTCTTAACAGCTTTTTCTCATCTCGTCTTTTCCTTTCCAGGGATAGTAACAGTGACTGTGATCTACCACCAAAGAAGCGGAAAATGGCGCGTGTGTTGGTTCCCCAACCATCCTCGAAGGATAAGGTGCTCCTGGATAATGTCATGGATTCTACAGTTGATATGGATGATGTAAGTGTAACAAGGTCAAAGAAAGTTGAAGAATTGACCTTGCTCAGCACAGCTTAAAATCCTAGAAATGATAATAAACAAAGAAGTGTTGCCCCTGGTATAAGTTGGGTCTTTTCTTAGTCGTTTTGACAAGAGCGTAAACTGTATTAAAATTTGGTGTCATGGTGTGGTATCTACATTTGCTAAAGGAGACCATTATCCAGGTGTGTTGTGGTATGTTAGCACTGTTCTTAGTTTTCATCAGCAGAGAGTGAAATATATCAGTTTGTGCCTCCTTCCAGTGTGAAGATTGGCCTTTTGATGGGTTCTGTGAACTCCTGATCCAAGACTTGTTCCATTCCTCTTGGGAGTTCAGACATGGAGCCGCCACAGGCCTCAGGGAGGTGATCAAGCTGCATGGACTTGGGGCCGGCAAGAGTCAGGACATGCCTTCTGATCAGGTACAGAAACAAAACAGATATCCTCCGATTTTAGGTACACAAGGCAGATCAGAACAAATGAAGAAAACTGGAATATTTACAAGTCCTATTGTGTCAGTTCTCATGGTACAATGTTGTTTCAAAGATTACTACACAGAGTATTTGGACTAGTACCTTTCAATCTTTGATCCAACTGTGCACAAACTATTGACCTCTTGGCCCTGCCCACAGCCAACTACAGTGAACCCTAAAATTTCAGTACTAAGTCTTGATTTCTTCTATTTGCAGCTGTCCACTTCGAATGAGTTTTATCTTGAGGACCTTGCACTAAGACTGCTTTGTGTCCTAGCGTTAGATAGATTTGGTGATTTTGTCTCAGATGAGGTAAGATGATAAAACACTTGTTAAAGTAGTCGATTGTTCTCTTTATGTTGCTTGCCTACACATGTGTGGTTTGGCTTAACCCACTTGACCACAGGCTGTGGGATTTGGATTCTATTTTATTCTTACTCACTCTCAGCCTTCATAAAAAAGCACTCCCAGTTGTTGGTCCAACATCACAAATGAAGTTAGCTTGAGCCTGAAGTCCTTTCTCAGCAGCTAAAGATTTCACCTTTGATTTTAGGTGGTTGCTCCAGTACGTGAGACTTGTGCCCAAGCTCTTGGTGCCACCGTGAAGTGTCTCAGCTGCGATGGTGTGGCTGGCATCCTTAACGTCCTACTTCAACTTCTGAAGCAAAGGCAGTGGGAGGTGCGTCACGGAGGCTTACTGGGAATCAAGTATCTTCTGGCGGTGAGACAGGTAAGGGTGAAGGATCCTGCTGTTTGTGACAAAAATGTAAATATTCTATTTGTCACATTGCAGGATTGGCTCTTCTACTACTTTACTGCTTATTCAAGACATGTAGTATACCAATCCCATTAGTTTCTCACTGTTCACACAGGTCTTTCTTTTCTCTTTTAGGAAATGACATCAGACCTTCTTCCAAAAGTTCTCAACTACATCTTCCAAGGTTTACAGGATCATGATGATGATGTTCGTGCAGTTGCTGCGACATCTTTGTTGCCAGTAGCGACACAGCTTGCTACGCTACTACCGCAGCAGATTCCACTGATGGTGTATTGTCTGTGGAACACGTTATTAGAGCTAGATGATCTCACCTCTTCAACTAATAGCATCATGTCACTTCTTGCTGCCCTGCTCCAGACCCCAGCTGGAATGGTCGCTCACAGGTATGATCATAGTAGGCAAAGGCCAAATAGCTGTCTCCTCCTCTCGCACCATTGACGCCGGGTCGCCCACTCATTCACCAACATGTGATTGGTACTCAAGGGGGAAAAGATTATTATATGTGTCCTTAAAACCTTTTGAAAACGCAATAAACCTACCTGAAGAAACTTCCATTAGCCTGAATACTGTCTGATTTTGGAGGAACTCCTTCACATAAATATGCCATTGGGGCAGATTCATTGCAAGGAGAATGAAATAACATCATTTTCTGTGGTTATTTTTCAGTTCCAACTCGACTCTGACCGAGTTTGTCCCTCGTCTGTGGCCCTTCCTACGTCACAGCATAGCCTCAGTGAGGAAGTGTGCTCTGGAAACCCTTTACACTATCCTCTGCCAAGAGCAATCTCCAATCTGGCTCATTCCGATACTTCAAGATGCCTTGAGACATATCTACCAGAGGAGTCTTTTGGAACATAAAGCAGAACTATTGGAAATAATTTATAAGGTAGGCTAAAAGCATTATATTGAAGTCAGCTGAGTTTGCTGTTCTGCTCGCTTTATATAGGTGAAGTGGCTTTGCCCTAAACATCTCGGAAAGCTTGAGAACCAAGTATTCAATGTGAATGTGCAGTTAAGGAAAAGATATATGTCGGCCAGTTGTTTGTCAGTCATTGTCATTCTCTGCAGGTTTGGTGCAAGCTGATTGAGCGCTCTCCCCACGAGTATCTGATCGGAGCCTCGATGCCTTGGCTTGCTGTCTGGCTATGCCTCATCATGCAACCGTCCATTGTTCCCTTTGAGAGAGCCCTCCTCATAGAAGCAAAACATAAGCACAAGGTATGGATACGAATATTGCTTCCTCTTATTTGTGTTGTCTTCTTTGTCCTAGAGGGCACATAGGGTTTCAATAATCTGCCTCCACCCTCCTCAGTTTTCTTGGATTCACTGAATTCTGTCTGCGCTTAATCCAAATACGGTATAAAGATTTGCTTCACCTTGGATTCAAATGCAATTGAGCACATTTGTTTGGAGCAGTGTAATCCAATGTCTAACTACATGTAACTCGGCTATTTGCGCCACTCATCCAGAGCTTGTCCTTGAAACCCAAGGTCAATCACAGTGATATGGCTTTAACTGAATGTTCATTCCTTCATTTCCTCCAGGATCCACAAGATCTCAAAGGGCGCCCCATTCCAGAGCATCTAGTCAAGGAAGCTGAATACTTCATTGGTGGGAATGAGTCTATGGTTGAGAGGAAGAGCTTGAGAGATCAGCATGTGATGGGGGCCAGACTCTTGGCCAGTAGGTGAGAAGAAATCCTGATCTGTCAGTCAGTCAGTCAGTCAGCCAGCCAGGCAATCAGTCAGTCATATTTTTAGGTGGAATTCAAGAAGACTGGCAAGTGACTATGCTTGCTGCGCCTCTATAATGATCCTAATCTGGCCCGAGCCTGAAGATTGTGCTGTCTGCAGATTGCATGGTTTCAGTCACACTTATTTCGCTTGGAAGGCCTTTATTGTGTCCTTATTTCTAAGATTACGAGGATACAAATCAGTTTTTGGCTCTGACATAATGATTGAGTTGTACTTGGATGTAATCTTATGTTTTTTTTCAGGTTGCTTGGTTTCCTTTGTAGCCACATCACCCGCCCTCCACCACCACCAAAGAAGTACCCCGAGGGTATGGAGACACCTCTAGAAGCTATGGCAAAGTTGTTGCTCTTCCATTTGGATTCTAAATCGGCTCTGCAAAGATTTGCCATAGCATCTGTTGTAAGGGAGTGGGCAATGATGGATAAGGTATGCAACGATGCAGTTATGTAACTTGTTAATACCAGTCTATGATCTTTACAGGTTTTAGAACTTCACTTGAAAACAACAGTTATTATAATGCACTGTCACATGTATTTTATGTGCAATTATGGCCCAACAAAGTAAACTGATTGCCTAGCCACCTTTAATATGCCAAAGTGCAGGTGAATTAGGATGTGGTTTGCTCAGAAATCAAATCTACATTACACTACATCCTGCCTTACACAACAATGTCCTTTCGTTACTGCTTCAGGATTGTCCGTTACAAGAAACGGTGAAATCTCGCATTCAGTCATGTCTGACAGAGGCAATCTACTTTGATGAGATAGCGGTGCTATTCACGAGGATGCAGAACAGATGCCAGGAATTCATGACGTTACTTGGAGAGAAAACCAAAGTTGAGGTGGCAGCTATGATACAGGCAGGGTAAGGCCGTTCTTTTCTTGGTAAATTGCAGTCTGTTTAAGCAACTAGATATATAATGAATCTTGTTCTAAGCTTTGCTCTGTGTGTATCTCTGGTTTCCCTTTCACACCAGTTATCCACCTGCCTGTTATCCCACCAGCAAATAGTCAGAATCATTGACACACTGACCCTTGCATTCAAATTTTTCTTGAAAGGTACAAGACGGAATGTTTTCTCTTTTAAAATGTAATTTGTGTGTTCGTTCATTTGTTTTCGACATCATAAATCATACTGTGTCTCGTCATGCCACATCTTCAATCAAGTTCTTTGTCACATTTCTTTTAGGCCTGTACTGACAGTTGAACAAGCTAATTCACTTTGCAATGAAGTGTTCAACTCCATGAAGGATAAGCTACAGGGCCAGTCGCTACAGCTTATTGATGAGAAACGGTTGCAGCTTCTGAGCACCGTGTCACAAACCAGTTCCGAACAGCAAACGCTCTCAATGAGGGCTCAGACCAGTCTTGCTGGGGCGTTGGTTAGCCAGGGGTACCTGCCTGATAAGATGAATCCGGTCATTCGACCCCTCATGGATACCATAAAGAAAGAGGAGAACTGCCAGTTGCAGGTAGGAGACAAAGCCTAAGAATTAAAGTTCACAACATGACAGTCTCCTTGGATGTAGATTAAATTAAAATTATGTGTGGTTGAGTTCTGATGACAAATACGACAAATAGTATATCAAACAATATCCTCTCCTTGCAGAAACTGGCAGCCAAGAACCTGGCTTTCTTACTCAACCATTGCATAGACAGGACGCCATGTCCCAATGCCAAGGTTGTGAAGAATCTGTGTAGCTTCCTCTGTTCAGATCCATCCACCACGCCTGTAGTCAACCAAAGCAATACAAATACAGGTTAGTTCTAGATGTATGTATATCTTCTCGGGAGTG
Organism: Lineus longissimus; assembly: GCF_910592395.1. Taxonomy (NCBI): domain Eukaryota; kingdom Metazoa; phylum Nemertea; class Pilidiophora; order Heteronemertea; family Lineidae; genus Lineus; species Lineus longissimus. Next base: position 23,192,324 of record NC_088308.1, on the reverse strand, counting down.
ACACAGCAAGTTGGTTTAACTGCAGTCTAACAGGCTATAGGATTAGCTCTGGTTTCGAGGAAAACCCAGCTTTTTGTCTCTGGACTGACCAGAATGGGTGCCCAAGGAGTACAGTGTTGGCCCTTGACGGTTGTTTGACTGACTTGAGTACCTGTGCCATGTGGGGCAGAAGGTCCCATCATATGAGTTATTGTCTTCGAAATACCTGGCCATGTGTAATTTTCATTTGTAAGATCAATCTGCTAGGCTTCCAGTGCCACATTAGTGCAAACCAGTAAAACCAAAATTCTATGGTATTCATTCCTGTTTCAGATGCTAGCTCTGTGGATGCAGCAATCAACTGTGATGTTTACTCAGGTATCTTGACCCTGTCTGCTCAAGCTCGCAACATGGATGTCGGTAGGAAGAGAACGTCCAAGAAGGAATCCACCTTTACCCGTGATATTCCAACAGACATTCTTCCGAATGGCGATCAAGGTGTAAGTTCTTGTTTGTGATTTATATAACCTGAAGCCCAATGAAAAGACTTGGTTGATGAATACATGCAATTCGGCCGTGATGTGTGTCAAAGACAGGGTCACTGAGCCAGTATCCCCAATTGGTGCCCAATCGCCTTGGCACTTGAGAAAGAATGCTCAAAAGATAAAATATACATGTAGAAGAAGGTAGGTACTCTCAACAACAAACCTAAACTTCTCTTTCAGTCAAATTGCCTCCAAGCAATACAAAGAAGAGGAGCTGAGCTCGCTCTGACAATCATATCCAAGCATTTTGGCGCACATTTAGATAGTCAAGTTCCCAACCTATGGAGTGGCATGCTGAGTGCGTTGTCATCTTTGGAGAAAGACAAGTCAGGTATGTACATCATCCTTCCTGAATTTTAAATCGATGGGGTGAATTAAAGGTGTTCTGTTGGCAATATATGAGTTTAGTCAAGTTGAATAGGAAGACCAGCTAAGAATGAAAGATATGTTATGATTTTATTAACACGAAATAATGGTCTGTTGTCATGCTACATCTATGAGACTTTTCCTGATAATCATTGTGGAATCTTTTAGAGCAAGATATGGACTGTGAAAAAGTTCATCTATCTTTTCATATCTTGCAGACTTGTCATCTTTGAAAGAGAATGATTCGGCTGCTCAAGAGCTAGTCAACTCCCTGCAGGTCCTTGAAACAGTGGGAGCTGAACTTAGTTCACATTTGTATAATAAGGTAAGAGAATATCTTATTGCCCAGTTGATATTTTTGTGGGCATGGCAAATCTGTTTGTTGGGTTGGTTCTTGAAGGTGAAAAGATGTTGAATAGCTGCATTGCCACATACTTTGTTAAGTGTAACTTTCATATACCTACAACTTGTTGCAGCAGCAACTGGGGTTGCCTCGACCCTGATTACATGTCAGGTATCAAGGATGCTCCATCATTCACAACGCCTCACAGTACATGAACCATGCTGAGAATAAAAAAAGAGAAGGATTTTTGTGTTACTGACTGCTACATTTTCTTCTCTTCCAGTTACTTGCGCACATCACCCACCTATGCACATGCCTGGAACATCCTTATACAGCAGTCAGACACATGGCAGCTCGTTGTCTAGGTACCCTGGCCAAACTGGACATTGTGACTGTGATGACTTACACCATTGAACATATCTTACCGCTATTCGGAGCATCGGATAACGTAACCGTCAGACAGGGAGCACTGGAGACTCTGCATTGTATCCTTCTTAACCGGAATAATTCAACAGCCAGAAAATGAAGCTGAAAAGACCTTTGCACTTGAGACATATCCACATTCCTTTGTTAGTGTCTGTCTTCCGAATGTTGTCCCAATTCAAACAGTTCTTATGACTTCATGCTTTGTCCTTAGCCAGATACTATTTGCTTTATCTCTCCTTGTAATCATCATTACTTGTCCTTGACCAAGCCAAGATATGATTGACCACCTTGGTGTCGAAATTGTGCCATACACCGTCCTGCTAGTCGTCCCGGTGTTGGGACGCATGACTGACCAGAATGAAAGTGTTCGGTTGATGGCCACGCAGTGTTTTGCTATGTTGATCCGGCTCATGCCACTCGAGGTCGGTGACATTTCAAGACATTGGTCCCCAAATTGTAATGTCCATTTTGTTTGTGATTTTCGTGTGGAAAGTGTGTGTCACTTAAAACTTCTGCTAAAACACTTCTAGACTTAAAACTACGTCTATCCTTAGCTCAGTTGGGATGGTCAAAGGAATAACCAGACAAATTCTATTTGTCAGTGTTGGGCCTATGCCTTATAGCAAACCTTTCAGAATTGGGAATCTCTTAACTCTTGCAAAGTTGAGTAATAGCGTTCTGCATTTTGTCATATCTCAGGCTGGTATTCCTGATCCTCCTGACCTGAAGAAGACGTTGGTTGACCAGAAAGATAGGGAGCGTCGCTTCCTCGAGCAGCTCATGGAGACCAGCAAATTAGAAGACTATAAAGTGCCAGTCAAGATTGATGCTGAGTTACGCAAATATCAGCAGGTATGGTAACAACTCGACAACAGGAGTGGTGACCCTGGTTGCTGCACCGGTACCCCCCTCAAGAACATACCTTTGGTAAAAATGAACCTCTCCTTTGATGTTCACTTGATGCACTTTGTATCAAGGAGCAGTTCAAAATAATCAACAAACTGTCTATTGTTTATGAGGTGCTGTCTTAGACGGTTTGGGCATATGGCCCATACATGTACCTAACTTCACCAGGCACTGTCTCAATGGTCCAACTCTCAACTACATGTATGTACTTTCAAATTGGTGGATCTGTTGATTAGGAACATTTTCTTTTGCAGGATGGTGTAAACTGGTTGGCATTCCTCAACAAGTACAAGCTTCATGGCATACTCTGTGACGACATGGGTCTGGGTAAGACCCTGCAGTCTATTTGCATCCTGGCTGGTGACCACTTCTACAGGGAACAGAAGTATCAGGTAAATATCAAACTGCCACTTCCATTGCTGTTGCAAGTATGATCATAGAGTCGCTTTGATAAGTGGGCAACATTACTGATCTGTCACCAGGAAAAAAAATGATTGAGTTCTAAACTTCTCTCTTTATAGGAAACAAAACATGCCGACTGTGTAGCACTCCCCTCTCTGGTTGTCTGTCCACCAACTCTGACTGGCCACTGGGTGTATGAAGTGGAGAAGTTTGTGGACAAGGAATATTTAAATCCACTACATTACACTGGTACACCCCAGGAGAGACAAAGGTATGTTTATTTTGTGGATGTTTATGTATAAGAAGTAGTGGTAGAGCGTCCTTCCCTGTCAGCATCCAGTAGATTTAAAGTTATGAACCCAATGATTATGCGTTGGTTTAAAATACTTAGTGACAAACAGGGGGGGGGGGGAAGGATGACCACTTTTGATCCTGTATGACATGGTTTTCATCTAACATGGTTCATACATGTAATATCAAGTTTGTTTCATCTTCAGACTACGCAGCAAAGTGAAGAAGCATAATATTGTGATTGCATCATATGATATCGTAAGAAATGATCTGGAATTCTTTGGGTAAGTCTTGTTTTAGATCAGTGGACATCATTATAAAATCATTGAATAGCATCGATGAATGATGTGAATGACATCATTATGTTTCTGATGGAAATGTTTGCCGCGGTCCTGCTGTGATGTTCATTAATTGACCTATTGATCATCTTTTTCAGGGCCATAGATTGGAATTATTGCATTTTGGATGAAGGTCACACCATAAAGAACTCTAAAACAAAGCTCACCAAGGCAGTCAAACAGCTCAATTGTAACCACCGGTTAATCCTCTCCGGTACGCCGATACAGAATAACGTCCTTGAACTCTGGTCTCTGTTTGACTTCCTCATGCCTGGGTTCCTTGGCACGGAGCGCCAGTTCCAGGCACGTTACGGCAAGCCTATTATCCAGAGTCGGGATGCGAAGAGCTCGTCCAAGGAGCAAGAGGCTGGTGTCCTTGCTATGGAGTCGCTGCATCGGCAGGTGCTGCCATTCCTGTTGCGTCGGTTGAAGGAGGATGTCCTCCAAGATCTCCCTCCAAAGATTATACAGGATTATTATTGTGATCTCAGTCCACTTCAGGTAAGTTTGATGAATTACATGTTATATCAAGCTGGCGGTCCTTGGTTGTTGTGAAAGAAAGCATCAAGATTTATAACTTTTAAACATGGCACTGGTCCTTTGACTGAGAGTCACATGAATTATGCTTGATCGTCAACTAAGTCATTTCTAGATGTGTTGTATTGCGACTGCATGTAACTGCACCTGCCTCATATATTATTGTAATTGCAGGTTCAGCTCTATGAAGATTTCTCGGAGAGTAAAGCAAGAGAGAATGTTAATGAAGATGTCCTCAGCAGCGAACAGAAGGTCAACCAACAAAAAGCTACACACGTATTCCAGGTAATACCATTGTATCCCAACTGGTTCTCACTTGGGTTCCTGAAGGCCAGTGCATATAGGCTTCTAGCTGAGAACCATTTACTGTGAAAATGCGTCTCTCTCTACACAGATTGATTAGTTTGAAGTTCATAAAAATTTCCTTGATCTTGTTCTTGATGCAGAGGTGTCTGCATACTTGACATTATTTGGTTCCCTGTTTTATTTCCAGGCTCTTCAATATCTGCGTAAAGTCTGTAACCACCCAGCGTTGGTGTTGACATCCAAGCATCCACAGTTTGAGAAGGTGACAGCACAGTTGGCTCAGAAGAACAATGCTCTTGCATTGAATGATATCAATCATTCCAGTAAACTAGTCGCACTCAAGTAAGTTCCATCACATAATTATGTGTCGTAAAGAAGCTTTGAGTTGCTGAAAATGGACAACTCACTTGCGTACCAGCCAAGGAGGATACCGCGGTGACGTCACGGCTTTTCCAAGATGGCGCTGCATATTGTAAACAAACTCGATCCACGGCCAAGGGAAAATCAAGTCATCAAAAAAGTTAGATTTTTCGCATCAAATCAGAGTTATTAGTACTTTTCTGCTATGAAATAAGTCTTCAGACAATAAGCTATCATTTGAATAATGAAAAGTGCTGTTTTGATGGGGAAAAATAGTTTTTTTTAACCAAATAGCCGGGCACCGATCTTCCTAAATTAGCGATGGTTTCAAAACAGTCTCCCAGATATGGGCAATCTCTTCATTATCATAATGGGATTTGGAGGCATTTTTACATATTTAACAAGTTCGAGACCTGTAGGACCTAAAACTCGCATAGATCCCCATAGATCCCCTCTATTTGTCGAGTTAGCGCCCCTGTAAGATCATGCATTTTGGGACACTAGAACGAAATCTTCCTGTGGATATCGCGGTTTCGGTGATGATTTAAGGAGAAATTGACTGTTCTCAGAGTTGTATGGGACAGAAATGAGTTCATACTTAATGAATACATGAATATATTATGATATGGGCGGGCTTCTAAGTCAAAACAATAACGAACTCAACTGCACCTCTACTGTATATTGCGTAGTGTATTGCCTAGTGTATTTCGTATTGTATTTTAGCGGAGACATTATTTCCGCACTTTGGCCACGCCAAACGTCTTTTTTATTCGTGGAAGTTAATCTGCTCTGTAAATTTTATTTTACACAGAAAGAATCCATACTAGGTATTGCAATATTTCATGTCTATTGGTGTTTTTGTGTATAGGAGCGCACCAGACAGTGAGACGTGGAGATGTGTTCAGTGCTGGTGCTGTGAGTAGACTGAATCTGATTGGCCATAGCGATCACTAATATGGGTCGGGATCACGTGATGTGACGTCACCGCGGTATCCTCCTTGCGTACCAGCAGTGGTTTAAAGTCTGAAGAATGTGGGTTCCATAGTACATGTATGCAATCCTTCATTCTTCTCTCTTTTGACTCAAATGAGTAAAATAGGTATTTCAGCTCTGAGGGATCAGCATAGTTTGAGTTGAGTGTATGGCTCTGTCGCGTTCTAACATTCTTTACTCTTATTTTCTAGGCAACTTCTGCTGGACTGCGGCATTGGAGTGGCATCAAGTGTCGTCAACAACCTAGGGGATTTTGGCCCTATCGTCAACCAGCACAGGGTGCTTCTCTTCTGCCAACTCAAGAGCATGCTCGACATTGTGGAACATGACTTATTTAAGTAAGCAATAGTCTTTTCAAGTCCGCATCATAATATTTGTGAAAAGTGTGACATTTGTTGCCCTATTACATTCTATTGTATAAAACCTTACAGCTGCCTCTCATGTCAAATGAAAGACTCATGAATGACAGTGTGTCAAACTGATATCCTCAGATATTTCATCAGTATCCCATTGCCTTTCAGGGTGCATATGCCTTCAGTCACATACTTGAGGTTGGATGGTAGTGTCCCGGCAGGAACTCGCCACGGTTTGGTCAGCAGGTTTAACAATGACCCATCCATAGACGTCCTCCTCTTGACGACTCATGTGGGTGGTCTCGGTCTCAATCTCACGGGAGCAGACACAGTCATATTCGTGGAGCATGATTGGAACCCCATGAAAGATTTACAGGTGAGTCACTTGCATTGTTGTAGAGTGCCATGCTTCTGAAGGATAGGTCGTCGAGGTAATGGCTGATATGAATAAAAACTAGCAAATGCTTTCACTTCAATTTTGTACAGAAAGGTCAATTGTAAATGTACATGGAGTTTTAGATAAAAGCATTTGCTAGTCTTTATTCATATCGCGCTTCTTCTTGACAACAAAGTGCAGCTCTTTAAGATTCATCATTGCTTTAAAATGTATTCGGTGTCACATTTTGTTACTTCCTTTGTAGGCTATGGATCGAGCCCATCGTATCGGACAGAAGAAGGTTGTCAATGTGTACCGACTGATCACACGGGGAACGTTAGAGGAGAAGATCATGGGGTAAGCGATGTATACCATGTCACTTGTAATTGTGTTTGTCTGTTACTCTGGATGTATCCACAGGTCTTGCAATTGATACAGTACTCAGTCATAGTGAAATCTCATTCATTTTAAATGAAAATAGTTTTTGTCTTGAATCTAATTTAAGTTGATCTTTTTTTGTGTTTTCAGGCTACAGAAATTCAAAATAAATATCGCCAACACGATTATCAGTCAAGACAACTCCAGTCTTCAGTCAATGGGGACTGATCAGTTACTTGATCTATTCACATTGGAAGAGAACAAGAAGGGTGCAAATGCTGCTGGTGGCAGCAGTAAAGAGGGTACAGAGAAGGATGGGGCCAAAAATGTGATCGATAGTTTGGAGGAGTTATGGGATGAGAAGCAATATGAAGATGAATATAACTTGGACAATTTCATATCATCACTTTCTAATTGAGTGGTTTATGGGCATTGAGACGAGGTCTGTCTTGTATTCTGTATGGTGGAAAATTTAGTTATGTGGATTTAAAGGTTACTGTCAGAGGTTGACAATCTGAAATGTTTTGTGTTTTGATATGAATAAAATGATGTTGGGTACTCCTACATACATCGTTGTAACAACTGTGCTTGGATTTGGGCATGCAATTAGTTCAAGATTTTGATGTGGAATTGTTTAGTACAAGATGAAATGGACATGAGAAGGCATGCAACTCGATGACGTACGTGTAGATTACATACAAAAGGATCAATCTTGTGACTTGATCCTAAAAAGATCTCTATCCATGACAACACGGAGCAGTCTTTACGCGCATTAGATTAATTTTGATGTACAATGTACATTGTAAGTTAATGGCTCAGCATGTAGCTGATCACTGTAAAAGCTGCCCGAGTGCTACAGGAAACTGTGAATAATTATACTACCTTATTTCTATTTGTGTCCTACTTACTTGTGTTAAAGACCTCCAATATATTTATGCAATAATGAAAATATGGCTAGGCCTGTACATGAAGTTTTCAATGTTTGCCTTGATCTCACTTTCTGTCGTGGATTAGTAATTATATGATGTCAGTTATTAAATGAATTGTTTATTGAATGGTGCAGCAATGACGTTCATGTAAGTTCACAATTTTGTGGATGTTTCCTGAAATGGCTTATGAGTTAATTTCTGAATTGTTTCAATAAGTTATTCGTAGACTTGATGTAAAAGTGAAGTATCATGAAAAGTGCATTTTGACACATGTACATGCAGCACGGACAAAATCTGGTGATGTCTGATGTCTACAATGTAGAAGGTTTCTATAAAACATCAACCAGTTGTCGTCTATCAGACATCTAAAGTCCAACATTCTTTACCACGAAATAGAAAATTTGAACAGTCAATTCATCTACACCAACCAGTTGATGTCTATGGATAGATGTCTTGATCCCAATAGACATCTACACCAACCAGTTGATGTCTATGGATAGATGTCTAGATTCCAATAGACATCTACACCAACCAGTTGATGTCTATGGATAGATGTCTCGATCCCAGTAGACATCTACACCAACCAGTTGTCGTCTATGGATAGATGTCTCGATCTCAGTAGACATCTACACCAACCAGTTGATGTCTATGGATAGATGTCTCAATTCCAATAGACATCTACACCAACCAGTTGATGTCTATGGATAGATGTCTAGATTCCAATAGACATCTACACCAACCAGTTGATGTCTATGGATATATGTCTAGATCCCAATAGACATCTACACCAACCAGTTGATATCTATGGATATATGTCTAGATCCCAATAGACATCTACACCAACCAGTTGATATCTATGGATAGATGTCTAGATGTCTAGATCCCAAAAGACATCTACATATACATCAACCAGTTGATGTCTATAAATAGATGTCTAGATCACCAGATCTTCCCTATGTAGCTTGTAATGGCTATGTTTATCACTGTTTATCTACCTTCCTCACTAGAAATTGCATTTTACGCAATCCTTGATTAAAGTCCGGCAGATGAACTGCCCCATTGTCTATAAGATATCGTACAGTTGTTCTCTTATCACTTGGAATTATATTTCAGATGCAGTGGAATTGGTCTCATTCCTCCCCCTGTGAGGATGGCTGAATCAGACTGCCTTGGGCACATTGGGAACCTGTACAGTCTACTGGGAATCAAACCTTGGATTGGATACCAACTAATGTGTTTTGCGAGGGAAGAAGCATGCTACGAACTCTGGTATTCAAGGATGGTGACATCTTAATAGCATATGTGAACCTGTTGCACTCTCATGAGGGGTCTCATATTTATGGAACCACGACTTTATTGGCAATATTGGATAACTTCATAAACAGATGATGATAGCTTCTAAAAGAACAAGGGCACACAACTGATCTATTATCCTTCAGTCATCGTTTAAGCCCACATCCCCTTCTGCATTCAATAAAAGGCTTGATCCCTGGAGGAATTTGTAACCATCACAGCAATGATTGGCTAATCTCTATCTCGGCAGCCGAACCGCTCCTGTCAACGCGACCAAATTAGTAATGTGGGAAACAAAATAGTGGCCCCAGTCAAGACAAACACCCACGTAATGAAAGAGCAACAGCAATGACACTGACCGGCTTTACATAACTATGGTGAATTAAGCTTTGATCAAAGAAAGGCAACACCAGCGTTGAGATTGTAACCCGATAATTTTCCTTACAATTGGTCGTTCGTTGATGCAGTTATCGCTAGCGAGCTGTCAGCTTGGATCCAAGGCCTCAATTTTTGATTGTGATGCCTCCCACGTCCGACCCATCATAACATTTTGACCCTTTGATAACGCCTAGGGATTAGTGGAAGTGCTGTCTGGTATGTCAGTGGGTTTTCTTCTTGATAGATGTACGTGTAACAATATGTATCCAGGAAAGCCTCGGTTTTCGAGCTGTGTTTTCCCCTTTTCCGTCATAATGCCACTGGGAATAACGAGAGATTTATTTATGTCGTCCTCACAAAGGCTTTGGTGTCTATGTCTTCCCACGTCAGACCCCATTGTTTTTTAATTCCAGCATCTTTAATTATTCAATGAATCTTTGCTTGACAACTGTTCCAACGTAATAAAGCCTCTGGAAATTTCTGAAATCGATAATCAATTATACTGTTCTTTTTCGTTAACCTATTTTTTATAAGGGAAAAAATCAAGCTGAAAGCATTGCCGAACACATTTTCTCGTCGGTTCGGAGAACCTGCGCCGATTGTGAGCGCCGCATCAACAGATGGTCAATGGCGATCGATTTTATCTAATTACTGATGACCAATAGCTATTGTAACGTGAGAAGCCTAATTCAACTCCCTTGTTCAATAGTTGAGATGTATGCAAGAGGTTTCAATCTGTGACACGGGGTCAGCCGCCTTGAAAATAGGTTAGAATCAGAAAAGCTTTCCTCGCCGCTATAAGCACGGGTTATCATCAATGATTACTCTTGGTCCAATGCATGTGCAGTGGGAATCGAAACTTCGATCTAAAGTCCGAGTTAAATTTCTAAACGCGGCGTGAAACGCTACATATTAGTTACATCAGGCCTATTCGTAGAATACGCTGGTGTATGCGAGCATCGCTGTAACCCATCTCCGGAGCTGAGGCCATGTTACAGCAATTACTCTGAGGCAATTGACGCTGCACTTTCGAATCGCCTGAGATTTGTGTCAAGCCCAGTAATTTTAATGTGAGATTGCACGGAACTTGGTATCAGGCCGTTTCTCCCACTCTTGCTTTTAACTCAAAGATAAAGTACAAGTCAAAGAAGGTAACATGATGTGCTTGGTTCAGTCTTTGCCCTTCTTACCGAGATAAAGCGCTCCTACCACTTCGAAAGTAAGGCTGTATCTTGATAGGTTGAATACTTGTACTTTAAGGTTGACATTTAGGTTGCGGCATCGGAAGAGTGACAAGAAATCATGCTGGACCACATCTCAGCAAGTCGGGTTATCATTCAAGCAAAGATCCTTGGGCGGGGAGCCTGGTTGTCGCCGATTCGGGCGACGCCGGAAGCTCTCAAAACTCCCCGATTTCACCATGCCAGCAGATATTTTAGTCATAAGGTTGTCCATGGTGGTATCCAATTGACAATTTGTCATGTGGAGAAATTAAAACGATGCTTACTAGAGTATACTAAGAACATTAGTATTATCAGAAGTAACGTCTCGCCCTGACGTTCTGTATGACCCTGCTGAATCAATCTTTCCGCCGCCTTCTGATTCTTCAGCGTATTTACATTCAGTAAGGATGACACTGCTCAGTGATGTTTCGTGACAGAGTTCTTTGATATTGCCAGTACTTGCCAAGAAAATAGAATGAGATACCGTGATTGACAATCCACTTACCAGGCGGCTTGCCATCAGCAAGGTTGTGTACCCGCTTGCTGAGAGCTGACTGAGCAGGATAACAGCTTCCCTGCCTATCGGTAGGAGATATCAGCCACCGTGCTCTCTCACTTCTTTTCCATCTCATGGAGTACATGTCGAAGCAGCACTCAAAGCCATTATGTTATGTCGCATTCCATTTGCTTCATCATGTTATCAATTTTACTTTGTCGTATTGTCATAAAAAGAACAAAACCGGCATTACTTTGAGTCCTCGCTTTTTTACAACTCTTCCCAATTTGTTTTGGTCTTCAGAGGTTAACGCTGACGACAGTAAGAGGTGATGACGAAAAATACTGCTTGGAGAATCAGGATGTAGAGATCACATCTGATTGGACGATACGACACGAAGAAGTTCGGCCAATCTATCAAAACCTCCAGACTATGATTATGATACACCATAAAGGGCCCCAGAATGCCAGTTCGGATAAAAAGTGCCGAATAGCCTGCCACCCGCGCGTAGTCCACCAAAAACTATCCCTGGGGTAATCATCTAAAAACCTTTACTAACAGAACAAGAAGTAGCTTCAGATCGCCATGATGTTGAATTCGTTGAAATTTGTTTGCGTGGTTGCCACTTTTTTGTGTAGATTTAGGTGACCCTGAGGAAAATGCACCTATATGGTTGTGGATACACGGGGAGTCGAACTGGTGACGGCCACCAGATCGAAAGCCCAGCATTCTAACCGTTGAACCACAGAGATTTTTTATGTTTGGGTGGAGATTTTCTTTGCTTCATATCGCCAAGCTATGGCGATATGAACCTTGTGTGAAATAGAGCGACATTTTTATTTCACACAAGCTTCAGATCACCATGAGAAGATGCAACTCGAAAAGAATTCCCTCGGGGCACTACACTTTTTTATTGGAGGTTTTCAAGTTAAAAAAATACGTATGTAAATTGGTTTCATATTATTTGGACAAAATGCCAGTGGCTAAGACTATCTTCAATATAAAATTTCCGGTGAAATAATGCCTGTGGTAACATAATTAGATGGCCCCGGAATGGGTTGTTGTGTTCGGAACTGAAAGGTGAACTGTGTTGCCTTGTTATATGAGAGAGAGTCGAGGAGATTAGTTCAGAATCGAGCTGGCTGGGTGATATACCAGATACGCTCATGACATCCGAGTGTATTGTCCTGAAACGAAAAGAAACATGCTTCTAATGACATTTCTTACTGCAGGGGGTCCCAAAATGACTACTAAAGGAAGGCAATTTCGGTCCATTTGGCGATAAACCTACATGTCTCCATATCTAATGATCTACAGCGTTGTCGACGTTTCCAGTTTAATGGCCATTGTGATTAACATCACAACTCTTTCTCAAAACCATGACGGCTCCTTTATGTGTGATCATTTCTTGGTCCCCAGCTGGATAATCAATGTTGGTGCCCAGCCTCTCCGACGATAATAACAATGTCAATTTCCTTGTGTTTGCCATTGTGGCCGTGGCGATTCGATCAGGATGTCCAGTCGGGCTCTTTGGGCAGTGACCGCGGCAGCGTACTGCTGGCTGCTCCGACTAAAGGATGTGACCAATTAGTCCGAAACAATAGTAGTGATGGCTTTTAGTCTGCCTAGTTGTGACGAGGTCGTCTCGAACTCATGGTACAGATGACCAAGGAGGTTTAACTCAGTGTTACTCAATGAAATTAGCAGATATTTACGATGGTAAGGTGTAATCTGCTGCATCAGTAAGTGACTGTTGATTGCATTTAGGAGTATCCCCCATTCAACGTTCAAGCACGCTTAAATCATGAAAATAATTTACTGCATGAAAGAAGCTTGAATGCTGCTAACAGAGTTCAAGTTTGTTTTTCGTGTTGCATCATCATTCGGGTTGTCCTTTCGTCCCCTAGCAAGTTTCGATACGTCTGTTTCACATATAGGCCTGTTGCACCCCAAGCGCACCTCAACCAGCTACCTCTGCACTGTATTACATGAAGTTGGAAAGGGAAAAACTTTCAGTATGGCACCTTCACATTTTACCACGATTGTAAAAAAAACAAGTAGCTCAGCCGAACGACCTGATACTGGCCGGTGACAGAGCGACTTTTACCGTGCGGGTCGATTATATCCGATATGCCGACCAATCAGCTACGGTCACATGACGCAAAAGGAGACGCTGCCGGGTTTCCCAGGCGTATTGATGTTATTCCTGTGACAACAGTCGTCTGCTAAACTGATCCATGTCTTGACTGATCGCATTGAAAAGGACTTCCTTCACTGGAGCGCCGGGCGTATTTTGTTAAGTCATTTCACGATGTGAAAGGTAAGAAAGGAGAGGCAAATACAGAATCAGTGACATAAGAACAGCTTCTTTCCGTGGAATGCACACAACATCGGATTAACGGCACTTAAGAGTTTGAAACGGTTTATATGGTTCCTCATAATTTGACGCTCTAAATATCTCTTCTGAATACCAACCACCTGTTCACGAACAAAAGCCTACAAGGATAAATCTCCAAGAAGAACTGGTAACAACTAGAGAAAAAGACAGATTTCACCTCTGTTTTTAGCATCAAATCAACCCGACCGATGCCTGATTCAGATCAAAGGAATAATTCCATGACTTTCATAGGATAATTTTCTCGTCTTCTGAACATTGTATAAAGCAACATGGCCTATTCTGTCACCCACTTCTGGTGTTTTTGTATATTTCTAAAGTTGGTAACACTTGTAGGAGGAGAGGAAGAGATTCTTATAGGGTACCTGATGGCAGATAAGGGCAAAGCCAACAACCAGGGGAGAATAATATCAGGAGCCATCACCCTGGCATTGGATTATATCAACAATAACCCGAAGTTATTAAGCGGGTATGAGTTGAAATGCATTTGGAATGATACTCATGCGGATACACTGATAGGCACTTCTGCTCTTACTTGGCAGTGGAGGCAAGGAGCTGTGGCCTTCTTTGGCCCGGAGAATGTCTGTGACACGGAGGCTAGGGTGGCAAGCGCTTGGAACCTTCCCATGATATCATATGTAAGTCATCGTTTAAAACAATTAAAATCCTTTGACCTACGTAAGTAATGTGTATTGTTGTAAAAATCTCTTTCAGTGATTTTATAGACTTTTTCCGATATAACATGTTTCCTGAATGTATGCTGCATACGAGCAAGGAGAAGAACGGGTTTATCCAAGACACAAGAAATAAAAAAGCACAAAAAATGTGCATACTAAGAATATATGCATACAATCAGAAAAAAATTAGTTACAGTGTCGTGATGTTCATCAACGAATTTAAATCCATTATTAAAATTGACAGATATCACCAAAGCAGACATTTTAAAACCGGTTAAAAAAGTTAAATCGCAAGTGAAAGAATTGATAAATAAACAATCCTTGATATTTTTAGTACATCGTTTTATAGCTGATAACCTATTCTACAGTACAATACAATAGCGCTCCCCAGATCTGCCGCTTGAAGCGAGCGTGAAATTGCGTTCTAAAATGCATTTCTTAATAAAATTTAAGTAAATTGCCCGTGGCAGATACTGATTCCCCAAGGCAAAGCACTAGTTATCTTGATGCTGTTAAAATCAAAGCAAAAATACCGTTGGGCATCCATTAGTCTTTTGATAAGTTTAAAGGTGGGGGCGGTGTGCAAATACATGTACAAATAATGGGAGAGACGAAAGTGAGCATTACTTTTTATACCTTTAACGATATCACTCTTTTGTTCATAGACTTTAAAAATACCTGGATTCGAATGTGACTTCTTAAATTCTACGAGCACGAATTGAATTTTCAAGGCAACCAGCATCATGAAAATATTTGGTCTTGGGAGACCGCTTCATGCATGTGTAACGATGTGTGGTCCAAGTAGATGTCTATTCAAGTATTCAAATATTTGTTACATTTTGGTTGTTTGAATTGTCTTGGCATCTCAAATTACATGTACATGTATAATTCGAATCCTTACCCTTTCAATATGTATGTGGAAGTCGAACTCAAGAAGTCATATTCAAATGGAGACTAGCTCCTTTTGTATCGGATTCGACATTCAAAAGAATTAAAAGTAAGACTCGTACAATTCCTGTCGAAACAATCATGAGTAATATCTGAATATATTTTCGTCGAAAATGTCCTTCGGAAAAACCGTGATAAGTGCTTGATTGAGTCGTTGGTGGTGCATACTTACAACGCTGTAATAAGATACGTGAGATGTATATAAAACTATTAGCTCCGCTCATGTCGAACTGCCCAGGCAGCAGGAAAAAACGGTCGACCGGGGTTTTCAACCACAGTAAATGCCATTGTGGTGAATGTTCTTCACACATATACCTACCTAATGCATTGTCATACCTATCTAATCGTTCCATCTTCTAGGAAATCGAGGCATTAAAGTCAAATTTGTTGGGAGATTCTGTGTGATATTACATGATCCAACCTCTTGAATGCGGTGATTCAACTGACAGAACACCATTGTCCGATCAGTCTCAAGTCCCTGTCACGGTAATATGCATATTCGGCCCAAATCCATTCCTTTGCGCTGAAGCGGAACCAACCGGATGGACTTACAATGCGTATTTTGTCACGTGAATCACCGAAGAGGTCCCAATGAGAATCCAAGTGATGGATCTAAATCAGTTTGAAAAGTACAAACTACATGTATTACACACATTGCCGACAGTGCAGGTGCGGCTCCTTTTTATTTTATTTTATGTTCCATTCTTCTGGCCGTTGTTTTTCTTATCTATAAATCATGATATGTCAAGAATATATATCATGATTATCAAGGTGTCATCTTACTCATTACGAAAATCAATAAAAACTATAATGATCGGGTTCACCAAGAACTTTCTTCAGGTAATTCGAGTGGAAATTCTACTCGCGTGATCATCAACGTGTGAAGTGGTCTGTCCTGCCTTGGGTTCATTGGCGTAATGCACTATCATTCCCTATACGTTCAACATGTTAAACATCTTTGAAAGAGTCGACAGTGTTCGTTTTCCTTTATCTCAAAATGTATGGGAATATTTTCCCTAAGTCATATTCTTACTACAATTGACTACTGTATCCTTGTCACTGCATGCACCGAGTCCGTTAAAAAATGAACTCAGATTTCAAAGCCGAAAAAGCTTTCTGACGAAGGAAAAAAACAGGTATTGCGTTTAGCCTGCCACCCGAATTCAGGAAACACTGACATAGTCTAATACGATATTGCTGGCGTACGGGAAAAGCTTCAGCTCATGATAGGCCCTTTCCTCTTTGAAAAGGCTTCAAGGGGCGCATTTAAACGCAGTCCATTTGTTCTTCATCTCGTCGTTTGCACGTCTACGAAACACTGTACTTACCATTTTACTTTGAAATGTCTTTAAACCCCAACCATCAGGAAATAGGTTTCTTGCTCGACGCTATCAGCCTATCAGACTGTAAGCTCAAGCACAAGCCTTAACAATAATCATTTCATTCCAGTTCCAACTCCCAGCTTCTCCATCAACTTTGATCAACATTTTCTCAGAAAATGATTGGTTTTACTTCCGGAGGTTACCATATCAAAGTAGGCACCTTAAATGCAGCTCGGATTAAAAGTGAAAACTTCTTACAGCAACCACTTAACTGGTAATCATATTTGACTCGGAGAAAGATTATGCATCTCGGTGTTTTCAATGTCTGACCGTAATGTGAAGCGACTGCCATGACTGCGGCCAGCATGGTTATATCTGAGCCCAAGAAGTTGATCGCATAAGTTATCTTCGAATAAGTTTGCCGGAAACCAAACTTCCTAGGGGGTATTTCTACCAACCAATTGTAAATATTTCAGTTAAATCCGCTGACCCCCACCTTATCAATTTTTGCAGATTTTGCATGGTCTTTTCGTTGACTGAAAATACATGTAGTTTGACAATATTTCAGGGTCAAGATTTAAGAAAAAAACACCGATGGTTCTTCTGTTGAAAGATGACCACTGGATTCGGCAGTCGACGACTTGACAAAATGCGTCGATCGCGTAGTTTAACCCAGGGCATCCATAAGCACCGCTAAACACATTCATTGGGAAACAACGATTTGGACTAGCCTGATGATTTATTTAGCGTGCTGATTCCAGGGAGATGAGACGCTTCCTACGAATCGGCCAGACAAATAAAGGCAACTAATGAGAAGTCATCAGGCAACGTGTGATTAATCAGATTCTCCTGAATTACTGCTGTTATTGGTATTTGGATGCTTACTCCTTTCTTTCCCTATAACGACCGCGTCTCGCATCCTCGGTGGTATATTTCCATGATAGCTCGGACAGTGTTCTGATGCAGCGTCGAATGTTCCGCAGTTCGAGACATGCCTTGGAACACCGCCCCGGTTGTTCAATTTGCCTCTCGTCCTGCATGTAGATTATTCAGCTTGTGGTGTCTTCATCCCCGATCTAATTTGATGTTCTTGGTGATACCCTTCCCTGTGAGGATGATTAGTTCTGGATTCGTTGCATAAAAGTGATCATCTCATATGCCCCGTCTGTCAGGGGCTGCTAAAGAACAAGAAGCGTCTACTCTGCTGGCACGTTTGCACCTTTGTGTAACGGTGATCATCGCATAATATAACCTATGTTTCGCGTCACTCTACTGACTATAAAATAGGCCCTCCATCAAAGTGGCAACCACACATCATTGTCATTGTTATTGATATCATTATCATCATCAGTATTAACTTGAAGAAAACCCCTGAATCCAAACTTTACAAACTCGGTCGACGGATAAAATTGAGTTAGGAGACCACCATTTGGATTCTGCATGCACTTCTGGATCTCCTTATACATATCTTATATTAAGTTGTCGCTTAATGGTACTCATGTACCTATTCTTAATCATAAGCAAGCGAGATTAGTCGCCAATTCAGTCGAGGTTACTTCCGCCTTTGGCGATGTCGAGATCGTAGATTAGCGAAATATCGCTTTTCTCAATAAAGTCAAAGCCATGCAGGTTAGCCGTAATAATCATAGGTTCAGATTCTGTTGGAGGTTCAATTAAGTATGGTTGTATACAATAGACATGGACGCACATGTATACGTGCGTGTCTGTGTACATACACAAGAATGGTTTGTAAGCTTCAACTTTGACTCTTCTCGTCACTTACCCAATGGGCGGTGGCCCTATAATAGAAAATAAATCAGGATCCTATATTAAAAAATCTATCACATTTTGGGCAAAAAAAGCTATCTTCCAAGACTGCTACAAAATTAATTCTTCCCTATAGTATATACAATAGTGTCCTTGTCCCCTGCAGTGAACCCGTTCTCATGGCCACGGCCATCACATGCTGCACTAACAAGCGCATTACTGTTAAAATTGTTTCATTAGCTTCGTTTTACTTCAATGGGTTACCTCATTAGCTTGGCAAAGGCGAACCGCGGCAAGTGTCATATAGTGGGAATTTGGCTAGGAGATGTGACTGAGATCGTGAAGAAATGAACGAAGTCCCGACAGCTGAGTAACTAACAACGCATTTCAGGTAACGAGTGGCGTATAGGCTACTTGCCCTACGGTGTCGAGATATATCTTCTTTGCATCTTGATGGTTACGGCAAGGATTAGGACTGAGTAACATTTAAAATAAAACAACTTTACTGTCAAGAGTGTTTGCACCAAACATCATGGGGAATTCGATTTCATAGTTATGATAACAAATCATCGGTACGCGGTAAGACATTGATTGTTGGATACTTACCGGATGGAGTCTCGTCGATTTCCTCCATTTAATTCCCAACATGTATGCATTCTCAGAAATAAAGCTTTTTGAACTTTTCTGAAAAATCTCTTTGGGGTGCATATTTGTCTTGGTCGAAAAACATCGAACACATTTTTTTGTAAACGCTCAAAAACCTTTCTAGGAATGAAGTACATGTAGAAACTACTTAACATCAAACATAGAAATAACTTTGAATTTAATTGATTCAGACAGCAAAGGGATAAAGGTTCTGCGAGTCAAATGTGATTTGTCTGCACCAACTGACATGCGATCATCATGCACCATACCGCCATACAAGGTGACGGGCTGAATTGCGAACGTGTTAGAAGAAGAGATTTATCAGTAAGCCATAGAAAACTTGGTTACAGTGATTCCGAAGAGAGATTAGAAACATTTACATGTTACGGCCTTTTAGCGGATTCCTAATGGCTTTTATGGCGTAATTTATTGGTCAGGTCGAGAAAACGTACGAGAAGATTCTATCACTGTGACCTCTGTATTTAGCCTATTGTCTTGCATGGGATTTCGCCCGAACAGCGCTTTAGTCTCCTTTTTTATTTTCACCGCCAGAGAAAATGTACCTTCTCATTTCCAGTTTAAATGTCCGGCGCAGAGCAGTCAGCTAGATTCGACCGGATGAACATGTGAACCAAACCATTCAGAAACTCTGGTATGACTGAAGCGAAGGATGGGCATTGTGTTGCCTGTAAAGGGCTGTTTTGCAATCACTTTTTGGCCGCCGATTATTCATCTTGCTCATTAAAACTTCAGAACTATGATAGTTGCTCACGACTTGATCTCCCCTTTTCATTTTCATTTCGGAAATGTTGATGGTTTTCGTCAATCATTCTTTCGGGAGGGAGTTTGAACCACTTATAGGTTACGGCTGACGTAAAACGTAATCGTTGCAGTGCAAAACTGATCTAATATACCATATAAGTGCAGCCACAAAATATCGGTGCCCACGTTATATCTTAATAGTTTATCCCTTTCACGATTGGGCAGGTTATTAACTTCAATTGTCTGACTGCTTATTGCAAGCAACCAAATACAGATTTTTTTTATATAAGGCAGCCTCCGCCAATGAAGGCATTTCAAAGACATCATTCAGTCATACGAACGAGCCTTGAAGCGGTTTAAGTTACCGTGTGTATACGCAGTAAGCCGTGGGTAATAGCATCCGACATTTTCAACAATATTGAAGCATGTCTCGAGACTGGGGAAATATCCTTCACAATTTTCAAGATTTCTCAAAAAAATTATCTTTACTCGAGTCAGTTCTGTTCAAGTTGTTCATGCTTTTATCCTTCGGTAATGCCACCTCTTAAATGTAACATCGTTATCTTTGCACATGACACTTAATGTCAATTCGGTTTCTTATCAAAGGGGGGCTCCAGACTAGAAAAGTTGACAATTAGAGATTAAAGAAACACGATATCCTTTTTGCCGTGTCAAAATTGTAAAATACATCCAGTCGTAGAATTAAATTGATGTTTTTTATTCCGAGCACTCATCTAGATATTCGATTCTTTGAACTTTGATAAAAGCAACATTATTGGTAAAATTAAAAGAGGTGGATCGGCAGACAAAGTGAATGTCTCTTATGTTTATTATCCTCTCGAGCAAACAGTAACGTAAAAGCCTTGAGATCATCCCACTGCCTTTTGGTATATCGTTAATTTCAGTGCATATGCCAATATGGCCAGCCATGATTCGGGCAGATTTTTCCTGCTTTATTTGTTTCGGCGCAAAAAGACATGCATGCATCTCGCTTGTCGCTAACTCATGACCTGTAAGCTACTTTGCAAAATACGAGCGTTAAACGCTGCATTGAAAAAAACTGACTCCAGCAGATTGATGCCAATCTGCTAAAGAGAGGTACGGAGTTTGATCCAAGAACAAAAACGAGGTTGTTTTTTACTATGAATATCGCGTTGCCAGTTGTCAGAAATACAATGAAACAGTTCGTCTTTGATATTTGGTGTACCTTGAAGCAATTAAAAAAAACCCAATCAATTTGACTTGATGGCGTCAACCAGAGAAAAATCTCACCTCATTTTCGTTCTTGTTCTCGACAAAATCTAAACCTCTAATGACGAGGTCACACCAATCAGGATTGACTGATCTCTATCTCAAAGATACTGCATATCCAATTTCCGCTATGGTTTATATCGGTAATAAATACGAAGTAACTGGCGTTCTTAGACCAGTTACGACTGTAATCCGAGCACACACCCGACGCCATATCACTCCGATATGGAAATGTTAAGCAATAAATAATTTTTGATTTCCATTTCTAGCTTTAATCTTTACATTCATCTTTAAATTCATCATCGCCGCGAAGTTGATCGTAAAAAGTAGTGCAAGCGTATCATTGATATTCATAGGCCATCAATACGTGAATAAATCTTTAAGTATGAGCATTGCAAGTGAGAATCTGTTGATTTATTGAGAACACATCAAGTCTAAATTAATTCCGTCTTGGGAGCAGTAATTTAAATAGTTTCCCTTGATGTTGATTGTTAAAGGCGATGGCCTGTGTTATTTGATGACACCGCGTTTTTTTGGCTGTCGTACATCTATCACATATAGTCTAATGATTAGGGTATTTCGAATTATATAACGTATGTATACATGTACATGGTTTACTACTTTTTAAAAATTTGCTAGCAGGTTTTTATTGCACAATTGATGCAAAGCGATGATTATGAAACTTTACATTAGTTGGATGAGGTCTTAATATATTCTGTATCTAAAATTCGTGCCAATAGCAATACCAGTTTCCGTTCAAATGTGCATTGCATGATGAAAATTGGGTGACAGCTGATTTTCAAAACAAGTCTGTTGGGAGACAGCCTGTCAGATAACGTCCATGTAGAAGTTTTTAGACAAGAACCTGTCTGGCAGATGGAAACTCGTGTCACGCAGGCAACAGGACTGATAACTGAATTGACGATAGAATACGTTCATTTGCATCCACCTTGAATTTGATGCATTAACATGTCAAGCTCAAACGAACATTACATCTCCGATGCAACTCTCTCGCGACTCAAAAATATTAGTCGCATGATGTCCTTTGTTCTAATTGCATTATTTTGTACCATCCGTGCTAGTTAATTTGAAAACAGAACTTAACGAATCGTGCCGACTGCTATTTATACTTCTACACAATGACAACTCAACTGGAATAAAATTTGAGACACATGCAGTTCTCTAATATTAGGCGACCTGCTATACGAAATGAGAAGATTACTTGTCGTCGTGCAGTAATTAGATGTAAATAAATCGACGTTAACACAATGTCATGCAAATTAGGATATCAGGGATGTCACTATAAGCATTGCTAGAGATTACCGTTCATTTTATTCAAACGTCGCTCAGTCACCATCATCACCATTCGCCGTATCTGCATCCGATGCTCTAACGAGTCTTAAGCTTCCATTGATCTGGTCGCGCAGTTTGAAATAAGTTTATCAAAACATAAGGTTTAGCAAAATGTCAATAGTTGACGTTAGGATGTTAGTACTTGAGAGGTAAAAACCGTACCTTTAATTTTGTTAAGTGCTTCCTAAGCTGGTACTATATTCGATTACTATTCGGTAAGCGACATAGAAATAACGTGAAATATGGCAGAGTGTTTGATTTGGCTTCCCTTCGCTTGCTTCTCTGTTAAAATACTCAAATTATGATGAGAGGGCGAGATGACACGTATATAATAGCAGCAGAGTCTTTTGAAAGACTCTGATAATGGTGAAAAGCATTGCAGCTGCGGATTTCGTTCATCTATAAAACAGCGTGATGAAATCTGTTTTCAGCTGAAGCGATGAATTTCTGTTTTCTTCTCTTTCGGCCAAAAGTATCGTCATACCTCTAATTCCCCCTGAAATGCAAAGCTAATGTCATATCTTCTACATTCGTGATGGAAATTTATTTCGTCAAGAAACTGTGTTCATTTTGTAGTTTCGGTGTTTAGCAATGCATTACTTTTGCTTTTGCATACCGAACCTGCATGTGGCCGTCTGAAGCACAAAATCGCAGTCACGTAGAGGGTCTCTTGGGTGTTGTCATGGCGTATAATCAGGATCCCAGCGAAAGTAATCTGTCTATTTCATGCTAAGATGCGGTTACAAAATAATGTGATGATTGCATTGGAAGACTAGAATACCGATCTAAAAGTGAGATTGACAGGGTCGCATGGTGTATACACGAGGCTGTTAAACTGGTTTCTGGCTCTGAAAGCGAACAAGTCACAGGTAAGGGGACAACTACATTTTGTGTTATAAATTAAAAAAGCATTGATTCACCGAGCCGGACTCCCAGCTCGAGTGCCCTCTCCTCGAAAGTCGTCCAAAATCACGGTATGCTTTATCGATATCGTCCACATTAGGACCAATTATTATATCAACTGAAAACAACGGAAAGTTACTCATAAATTGCCCCAAACATACTTCCTGGAGTTTCTAATGGCGTGGTGGACATATCTCACATCCACAGCCTCGGGTAATGGTCTGTGACATGGAGGTGAAAATAACCACCGGACTGCCTGGTTTTGGGTGTAATCTACGGGTTGATGGTGTCACTCAGAAAGGATAAAATCACACCTTCCGAGGTTACCAGGCTCACCCTTAAAAGCGTCGAACCTCGTTACACAGAATTGAAAGTGTATTCAGCTGTCTCGTCGAACTATGTTAGATATGAAGAATACTTGAACCCCTTGAGCATTATCCATATAACGTATCGGTATTTGTTATAAATTCGTTCCCTTCTTAACCCGAGGGGGTCTTGTCTCGTTTCCTCGTTAATGAAACAAAAGCTCCAGTAATGAGTAGAAGGGGACTTATAATGAGATTAGCTCTCAAACAGCTAATTAGGTTACCGAAATGTATCAGTATTAGAACTAATTACACCATTATCACCACCGTTGCCATTTTAACCTTCCGTTGCCACCGTTTATTTTGTCCAGGAAAGAACAACAAAGGCTTTTTACCACCATTTATTTTGATCATGGAAGAACAACAAAGGCTCTGGTACAACCAATTATTTCAGTCGGGGACGAACAACAAAGGCTTTTTTACAATCGTAGTATTTTGATCACGGGAGAACAATTAAGACTTTGTTGCAATCATTGATTTTGATGACTGAAGAACAACAAAGGCTCTGGTACAACCAATTATTTCAGTCGGGGACGAACAACAAAGGCTTTTTTACAATCTTAGTATTTTGACTACGGGAGAACAATTAAGACTTCGTTACAATCATTGATTTTGATGGCTGAAGAACAACAAAGGCTTTTTGCCACCGTTTATGAATAACAAGACTTTTTACCACTGTTTATTTTGATGGGATAAGCGAGGACAACAATGGGTTTTTACCACCGTTTATTTTGATCAAGGATGACAACCACACATCGATATGCTGCCACTGTGTGCTCCCTGGTCATTGCTATTAGGATTTCTTCCGCATGTTGCACAGGATGATAGCATTCACGCCATCCTTTCCTCATTACGCTTACCCTCCTTGCATTAACGCTGCGGTGATAAATCTCTATGCGTATTCCGCGTTAGTAATCGGGACACTTTATACATGATATTCAGTTTTTTGCCGAAAGACGTTCGTGGCCTTTATCTATGCACGATTCTCACCCAAGATGTTCTGATACTGATTCATGTATGGCGGTAGTGATCATCTGCCGTTTGTATGACGTTGCTCTGGTGACAATATGTCTGGTTAAAGCAGGTTTGGCGGAAAAGACTACACTGACTATCTGATTGGCTGCAATTATTGTATCGTCATACATAATGGTTATACATTTATCTCAAAGCTAAAAAGCTCGATTAGTGACAGCTATGGCTATTTAAGGTAACGATACCCACTTTAAACTTATAGTTAGTTTGACATATTAAACCAATGGTCGGTGGCATTAAATATTTAGTACCTTTCAACAACAATTTCATCCTCAAACATCAAGTCGCCGTCTGCGATATCCGAGTCGGCGGAATGCCGAGCGGGGTCCATGAATAAGAAATGAAGTGAAGTGACCTTGGGTTCTGCGTTTGGGCACGTTGTATGCAGTCATAATGAGTAGAAAGGGGATATGTTATCTCAATTTCCGAAAAATTGCAGATAGGTCACTTTGTGAAATCATCGACGATATTGCCAACTGGATGTATAAGTAATCAGTAACAGCCGAACAGCCGAACAGCCGAACAGCCTTCAATGGGTATTTTGAGTGAGTCGTCAGAAGTTATCAACACTTGCTCTCTTTCTTTTCACCGGCAAAAGGGAGTTACGACTAAAGGAGTAATCTAACATGTTCTATACCATCTTCTTGTAATATAGCATCTGTACCAGGTAATAAGCGGTCAAATTAACTGCTCTCATGGCGTTCAGGACCCCAGATCGCCCATCATTATTACCGTTGTCAGCGAGGGCTATAGTGCCGCTTAGCATGCGTGAAAGCCACCCAATCATATGGCCAAACTGATTTCATTTCGACCTAGCCCTAATAGATGTTGAAAGGCTGGTCAGAGAGAGGCATTTGCCAGCTAAATGGTAACTGCTTGTCAGCGGAAGAATTGATATATATTGGGTATTTGTTTAAAGCGTGGAACATGTTACTTAGTCATGAAAGGTTCATCACTTTCTAAATTAGGGTTGACCTTGGCCATGGCTCTGAGGAATTCATTAGGACGGATAAAATATACGTAGATGTAGACTGTATAAGAAAGAGGCCAACGATCCCGCCTTTTCAACGTAAAAAGCACTTGTATCTGCGGTGTGTCCAAAAAAAAATTTTGTTTTCATTTCGGGAGCAGCACCATCAAATTATGGCTTTACCTTTGCTGATCATCGAGTCGAAAGGACCTCAGTTTAGATCAGGCATATCAAAATTGTATACCCCTCACTTTAATTAAACTAGAAATTCATGGGAAATGTGTTAAGTGCCATAATTTCCCCTTGCATCCAAAAGCGGAGCCGCCGCAGGTCATCCTGAAATGGAACTTCAACGTGATACTCCATACTTTATACTCCGCGATTGGGGTCCAAACAGACCGAACCGCCTTTTTTCACGATATTCTTGAGGCATGACTTACCTGACAAATATAGGCCAAGGTGATTCTAAAGGCGTCCAGTGTTGACAAGATAATCATCCGATTCCTGAGTGACGGTTTGATTAAAGTAGACAAAGACATGATGGAAACCCAAGTAAGCCGACCATTGTCAATTGTTAATATGGCCATCATTCCACCTACG
Source organism: Lineus longissimus (assembly GCF_910592395.1). NCBI lineage: Eukaryota > Metazoa > Nemertea > Pilidiophora > Heteronemertea > Lineidae > Lineus > Lineus longissimus. The sequence goes on along the minus strand of NC_088308.1, from coordinate 23,166,116 downwards.
TATATTGGCACAAAATAAGTGCGATGAAATATGCTGTCGATGAAGCGGAATGTATTATGGTTTCCGCCTAGGAGGGTGGAATCAACTGATTTATAGTTTCGTTGCGATTCTGGGAGCGACATTCTGATCACTGCATCAGCCTCTTGGCCTGATGCAGTTGCTGTTGCAAAGATTGACTTCCGTCTGTGGCGACAGTGAGAGTAGTTCTAGTATAGGTGTGGGCGTATCCGGCTTTTCGTGACCTTAATTAGTACGGTCGTGAGTGGGGCTGCAGTGGAGTACATTTCCTAAAATTTTCTGTTTCGAAATTTCGAATACGGACAACCTAAAGACGAGCGTATGCCTATAGCTGTCAGCTACAAGTAGTTAAAGGCCATATATCAAGGTTTTTTGCCATTTTCTGCTGTAAGACGATTTCAAAAGTGTACCTAACACTTTATACAATACAGAAAACCAAATGCAATTAGCTCCATCCATTTTGAAGATATAGCCAATTATGTGTTTGACAACTTGATTACCTAATCAGGCTAGCAACTGGCTTGTTAGAGCCAGGCGGCGGGTTCAGCAAAAGTTGTGATGTAGATCAGGTTATCTGTACATGTCATGCAATCATAAAAGCAGGAGGGCCTTAATTAATTATGCACACCTGGAAGTAATGTGTTTCATTCACTATGGTGTATTGTGTGGCTCCGAATTGTGTCAAGGATAGCACAAAGAACAATCGAATGACGGATGGGACCCATTTTCATGAATTTCCAAAGCCAGTTGAACGAGAGAGGAGGAAGCTGTGGATTCGGAAGTGCAAACGTTTGGAGTGTTGGAAGCCTGGGCCTTCGGCCAAACTTTGCAGTGATCACTTTATCGATACGGATTATCACATGAAGCCGGATATCTGCATCCAACTGAATATTAAATGCCACTTGTTAAAAACAGCTGTTCCAACCATGTCAATTGCATTTAATGCCCGAGGCTGCTGAGGTCGGTTGTTATACATAATGTGTAGGCCCTATTGGGGCCTGTGATACCGCATAGTGTCTTCTTGTGTTCCAGCCATAGCAAGGTGACAGCGACACAGGTCAGTGTCAGTGACAGCCACTGTCAATGACAGATTATTGTCATCTGACATCTAGGCCTATCTAACGTTGCACGGCATTATATCGTCACGTCAAGATGATTTTGCATAAATACCGTCACTTTTCAATAGTAGTTCAGCGTCATGACATAACTGGCGATACAACACTGACGAGGCGAAACAATATTGTGCAACATTAAGTCTGTTCAAAAATCATACATGTTATGCATCTGCAACCGTCTATCAATGTCTTCTTTGCTATATCGGCAGGTCTGCCATGCAAATTGATTAACCACAAATTCTAATCACTTTCGTCCGAATGATCACTCTCATTATGATCTAGTGATATTAATGGCTCGAACATGTACGGCTCAACGTTTAAATATCCTTCTGTATCGACCAAAACATCCTCAAATTCACTGCTCTCACTCTCTGAACTGTATGCGGAAGCCATCTTGTTTTGTTCTGACTGACCTGATCTACGTCATCAAAAAATCCCTAGCGGCCACATGTGGAACTAATCTAAAGTTGTGTGTGGTGGGAAATTCAAATAGTTTAAAATTGAAAATTGAAATAACTAAATAATGACTTTATTATTAGAATTTTTTTAATGTCTGGGATCTTGTTTTTTTAACCCTCAACATATTTCATGAGTATCAAGCATGTTTTCAAACCTTGATATATGGCCTTTAAGTGTCGAATCGATGTTGTGGAAACTTCCACGCCGTTTCAATTCCCGATCGGTCCCGGTATTGACTCATGTGATGGAGAGGGAGACTCAATTCGACAGCAATATAAGTTGCCTCCGGGTCTTCTGTTTCCTCCTACATGTACTTTACATTACAGATGTTGTTTATTGTTAGTTTATAGAGCTAATAACATTCTAGTTGGCGCTAAGCTCTCAGCTCAGTATCTAAGCTGCCGGTAAACAGGGTTGTTCCCAGGGGTTGTTCAGCCAAATACCATTAAGACGTCATTTAATAAATTTCATTACCTAAGTAGTTTAATCGAATTATCTTTATCAGAAAACATTTCAATCGACATGTTTGTATTATTCACAGATGTACAGTTGGATGCCGGTGATAACGAAGGATGACATTTTGTCAGCTCTAACGTGGGTTTTTCAGGGTCTGCAAATAGCGCGCCCATCATCGACACTCAATCATGATTAACTGTGCAGGAAGTGAGTTTTTTCTTTGGCCGTGAGGATTACACCCATGTAATAAGGGGATTCGCAAAGCTTGTCATTCTAGGTGAGCAGATGCTAGCTCTAATTCGATGGCTATAAATAATGTCGTTTAAACCCTCTCGCCAATTTTGCATCAATAATTGCATCAATTCAACACTCCAGCCTTGCTTTTCAACCGCAAAGAATCCATATGGTACTGGGCAGACCTTTATGAATGATAATAATCCTCTTGGAACGAACATAAAAAATATATACAAACGAATATAAAACAGAAATAATGAAAACAACCATTGTATTACGCTATTGGTTGTGTCGTCTGAGTAGCTCTCCCAAATGACATTTTCGTCTTTGCAGTAAAAACTGTAATGACATGTACAGAATGTAGGAAGAATAGTATGCAAAAACAGCTGGTTGACATTGTGTAAGATACTCAGTGAAAATATGTACGTGAATTTCAAGTGCACTGATTGGTTGCACAGCTTCCAGTGATAACGTTTTTTGGCTGGTGAAGTTGCAAGTGATACCAGCTGAACCACGGTGGCAAAACCATACTCATCTGGCTCGTTATATCTGTTAATCAATGTATCACTATAATTCAGATTAATGACATGACTATTTCTGTACATGGTTTGTTGTGTCTTTATCAATGACGTGGAGAATGTACTGCTGTGTGGTTGTTTTGGTCAGATTAGGAAGAAGAAGGTATACTGGTCAATGTCAATGAATTAGAGAACATTATCATGGATTAATTAGTTTACTTGTTCCGTTTTGAGCTAACCAGTCTCTTTGTTTGTGATTGTCACAGTCATTTCAGTTCATTTCCGTCAAAGTTTTGATTGCTATCATTGCTTCAAGTGAACTATCGTATACAAAACATCGTCATTCAATTTTATTCAGCATGCCATCCAGAGACAATGACCACGGAAAGGTCACTGGGTATAGCAGCTGCTTATCACGAATGGGACTATCTCCGGCGACATTTCCACGCAGAATAAAACAATTGCGAATGGTCGCTAAATCATCAGGCAAGCAACAGGTGCTCAGGAATCTCTTTTGCGAGCGCTGAAAAAATTCAACACGCGAAGGCACGCGAGGGGTGTACTTTTCAGAAGCTGTTTCCAGTGGCTGATGCACAATATAGATCTCAAACGAAATAAACTCAAACCGACAAGACCAATACCACAGAGCTCAAACGGGGTTTTCCATCATTTTGTGTCTTCAATTCATTTTGAAAGCGAACTTACACAAGTTATTCAGGAACTGATCCAACGCACTTGTAAATATAAGTGTACATGCACGTGTTGTACATTGCCAACTAGTTCATTCGAAAGCATCTACTGCCTTACATCCGTGAACTTACCACTTATATCACTTCGACTGGGTCGATTCCTCGCAACACTTCGGGTGGAGCTTCAGATTACAGAACTATACTTAGGTAATTTGGTAGTCCTCAATGTAACTCCGCGTCAATCTCCAATGGAAGCACCTTCGTTCTTTCATGTAGACATTAACGTAATGTAAGTCGGCAAGTATACATTTGTCATGGCGTTGTGTTTAATGTTCGAGGTGATATTTCATCCGACGAGTTCTTACTCTAGAAGCTGTCGGCCTTGCCGTTATGAGCGGTATTAGGTGATAATATAAGTAACATGATAACTATGACTCAGTACTATACAGGCACACTGTATACAATGTACCTTTCGTACTTTACGGCATAGTAATAACACTATATAGAATAACCGACATTAATGATATTTTATTCGATTTTATTACTGCTTTCACTGAGGTAGTTAGTTACAAAGTGTCACATTATGACGACATAATGGTCCACAGAGGAATGGATTACCATTGTATATCGACATGAATTATTATTCCAATCTGCCTTACGCGATGAAGACGATATGACAGCTGATTCTTATTCTAGTGTTCTCTTATGGAATCGTTAGCTGTATAATGGATTTCAACTTTACTAGCTTCCGTTAACGCTATTTTGTGAGGGGAAAGCGTTTCATTTTTCAGCTAGTAATTTTTTTAGAAGTATACGTACGTTGAAGCATCCAGTAGAATTAGATGATATGCTAAGATTTTCAAATCGTGCTACATGCAAGAGCTCTAAAAAAGGAAACGGCTGGATAGGTCCAACCCCAAGAAGTGACTTTGTATTGACGATGATACATCACGCCGGATACGTTAAAAACCTATTGACAGTCACTCACTGCCGAGATTGATGCGAATACAAGCGTCTTAACGTTTATTTTGTAGACGACTAGCAAGTTAGCGTACAGAAAATATCGTTCTTTACTACTGCTACCGAGACTCGTATTAGTGTATTGATATAGTATATGTGCACGAAGTGTAAAATGTAAAATATACCAATATTTTATTATTAAATCAAAATACACATCTCCGGCCGAGGTCGTACTAACGGAATAGCAGAAGACAAAGGCGGAGGTATTAAACACGAGTTTCCAACATATCACCACAATGTCCAAGGATTGAAACGTGTTTGATTCTTCAATCATCGTATGAAAGCTAAAGACAATAGAATGTATGCTTAATCACGAAATGAAAAAGATATGAAAACGTTAAATGGAATTGTGTTTGAACTCCCTGTTTACCTTAATAACTCATTCCATTTGCCTGACTATTTAATCATGTAGTTAAAAGCCTTTAAGTGGAGAAGAGCATTACAATTATATCCATTTTCCATTTCCCTTGGAGTTCTTATCATAAAGAACAAATGGCATATCGTGATATCCTTACATGTACGTCCCAAACTCAATTAGAGCAATCAAAGTATATCTCCTATTCTGCAGCTGTACCTTGAAGCAGTTTCCAGACAAGATAGCAATGAAACCGTTGTAGTTGTGCATTTCTGCTAAGTGATTTGTCCTTTGATTGCCAGTTCAAAAGTTTTGCAATCATACCTTACATTGCTAGTAATGGACTGGATACATGCAAATGTTTGAATGTCCGATTTCGAAAGAAAATACAAATCGGTCCTCTGACATTTTCTTAGTTTTTCGACAACTGGACTGACTTGAAACCAGCTTTAATGCATCAGTAAGATATCTTAAGCAGCGTTCATTCAGATAACATTAAACATTTAATTTTTTTAAAAGCTGGCATTGGCATGGCAACATGACGAGGTTACTGGTTCCAAACTTTCTCCAACGTTCATAATGACCATAAACAACAATGCTTTGGTAAATATGAAGCACCATCCCTAGGATCTCCGACTCCCGCAGAAAGAAGTCACGATAGTGTCCCTATCGGCCGGTATCATAAAAAGGGATTGGAAAATTCCTCCAGGCATGCAGTTGGATATCATTATTGGCCGATGTCTTAAAAAGGGAATGGGATATTTCCTCTGTTTATCACATATTTCATTCTCATCTACCATTTTCACCGACAATTCCATTAACTTTATAGCTGAAATTGACATTTATTCTTTCTGGTTTTCTGACCATGCCACAAGTCGATAAACAAAACCATTTGTATCGAATCTATCGGTCCCCCAGTAGCGATTCTATTAGGCAATCCACATTACAAACCACAAAACGTACTTCCTTCAGTGGATGGACTGTTGACGCATCGCTAAGCTGGCATTGGAGCAAAACTAATCAATGACCAATAGTTACGTATCTCATCATCTCCACTTTGAATGGGAGTGCTCCGTGCAGGGCATCTCATTATTTGGTCCGAATCGGATAGCGCCGCGCTGCAGCAAAAAGATATGCAGGATGATAACGACGGACAGCTTTGAGACGTGCCAATTAATTTTTTCAAAAGGATCATAGGTTATCCAAGATATTACTTGATGCGTGCCAGTTGTATGAAGACCTGGACGTACATGTATGGGTGAATAGATCGTTCAGCAGCCATCGTTCCGTTGGGAAACTCAAACGCTGAATTAAAGCTAAAACTACATGCACGCTGCCAATCACCGCTGTGTAAGCGGTGTATATAAGCTAAATATACTATATAGTATATAAGCATGTATATACCGCTCATCCATCGTACGTGATGTCTTCCACGACGTCTGCATCATGTACACGGTCAGGAACCGCATGCCACATAGTTTCTGGCCATATAGAGTTGCTATCTTTGTGAGATATGTAATAAGTGCTTCATTGCGCTGATGACCAATCCTTTCCTTTCTCATTTGCTGATGACAACAGGCCGATTACCGGTCATCTCAATATTTACTTTCCCTCGGAAAGGAAAATAAAGACCGAAGGAGGAAACGCTTTAAAATAGACGAAATATTGCTTCAGCTGTGCCCTTGGAGTCAAAAACTTCGCTTGTTCACGCGACACTGATGAATAGTGCGATTGACGAAGAGATTGAATGCAGACACGGCGCTCGACGGCCACACGATTCCCTCGATGATAATGCCAAACGATAATGTTGCTTTCCATAGTAAACCTTCATATCACCAGCTGACTTTAACGCCCCGTTAGAAACATATCAGGCTCCTTTGATTTGGTATTGCCATTGGAAGTCCGACCAACACTCGTTCATTCAATTCACAAGGTAATAGATCATTCACCGCGAATGAATGTTTAATCGAATGAAAACCTCCGAGGAAATCTCGGCGCATATTTCACTGATGGACGCTTTACCTCGATCTGGTGCGGGCCGATATGGTACCGGCAACCAGGCCGTTCAGGACATATCACGAAGGTTTCGTGTACATATCCTTATGTTTGCCATAACTTCTGCCTGCTCGGCCGCATGTAGTCTCGACGCTCCTCTTGACTTTCTGAGAAGTGCGATCAAACCGCGGGTATCTGCATGGTCTTCTAAACAACATCGCATTGCAAATGAAATAAAGGAGAAAAGTCTGTGTCCAATTTATCTCTAATAAGAAAATCAATCTGAAATATCAAACGCCAGTGATGAAAACCCGACGTCCCTAGCATTCAAATCACCATTTAACGAACCGCAATCGAGTTTCACAAAAAGCGCAAAACCAGTATAAAGAAGGCGTCCAACCGCGATATCTTATTTTGTTGCGCTATAAATCCGGTGGGGGAATTCTTAACAAGAGCTCGGTAATCCAGCAGGTGGTTTCTACGTCTGAAACCGTACCCGGATCATGGCAGCGCAAGCCAACAGAGTTTTTGTCACCAGATTGCGTCAATCCTTCATTGAACAGGTGCGGATGGCGTTAAATCCTTCCACGATGAGTGATTTGCCCCAAGCTCGGATTGTAATCTGCACTAGTAAATCCTATCCATGTTTATCTTCCGTCGTTAACTCCCGTCTTGTGAGAGGATATTTATACCAACTAGTGTGGATTCTGGAATGCAAATGAGGCAAAACTTCGCCAACCAAAAGCTTGTTCTCATGAGGGGACTACTAATTTGCATTAGAAATATCGAATCGAGCGCATGCGATCTCTAACTTGGCTCAATTTGGGCAATTTGAATTGTTAAAGGAACTAGGGCTGGATGAAATTAACGCTGCCGAAGTGAGTCACCCCGTCTTTCATTAGAATTTCGCCGGGACCGACCGGGAATCGAAGCTGGTCTCAGAGGCGACAGGAACTCTTGATCCCTGCTGCATTTAACGCTGAAACAAAATCATTGGAAGAATCCTGTGTGGACTGATTACTAGTGGCTTCGTAATAATAACAAAACGCTTTTTTACTGGCTTGCTGACTTCCCTTTGCCATATCCATCTGTTTCGAGTCGTTCGGAAACTATGATTGATTATCTCGAAAGCACAGGAAGCCCAGTGATTAACCTCAGGAGTCATATCCCACTGCAGTGGTTGTACATGTATTAACATAGCTGAACCTATAAAGTAGCAGCAACTTTAAATCTCTTTATTTGAAGAAGAGGCGAGACGACTGAAGCGACTGCTGTTTTTTTTTACTTTTCTTTGAAAAAAAGTATGCTAAAGTTTCTGGTTAAAAAATTTCTCAGTGATAGATATCATAACCTTGTACATTTTTTTCTCAATGTAACCTATAATGCAGCCTCTGGAATATCCACCCACCTGCATGTAATATCGTGATGGCCAATACTTCAGCTGTCTTATTCTCTGTAACTTAGTATTTATCGTTCCTCACCACTTATCTGTTATCGGAGTAACTATGACAGCCATAGCTTATATGTTTCTTTCTCCGGATGATGATGTAGGACGGATTTTGTGCAGCGCATGTTTGCGGTAAAGGGGAAAAGGGTGTCAATAGATAATAATGACATGGGCTGGCTTTAACGCATTTTACCTAATAGCGTCGAATATCGGCGGATTTCATTGAGGTATCGATGCAAGTATTTGCAAACAATTATAGATAGTTGCATCAATGGCTTGCTTCATTAAATCACCCCCCCGCATGACTGTTTGACCAAATTAATGTTGCATCTTGATTGTTTGATAAAATATATCTCGTCAGTAATTTGGTGGCAAAGGATAATACCCTCTTCCGAAAGACTTTTACAAAGCTTGCCATCACAATAAAATTGATTAATGTTGACTAGTCCATCGTGTGACTGTTTACCTGGGTGATGAGAAGACGAAGACGATTGGATTGGCGAATCAACAAGCTGGTCAAATGGACTTGGAGGTGGGTTCAAATATGAATTCATTTCGTATAGGCGTACCTCCCAAATAAGTATTTACGAAATGTCTTATCGTATGATCAAATCGACATAACGCCAGCTTTGAAAAAGAAATTGTGACCGAGTGTGCTGACCCGGGTTTGATTCTTCACCGATTGTTCGGTTAGGCATTAAAATCCTAGGATACGGTTTCAATTATGGTCGGATTCAAATTATCGCCCTCTACCCAAGTATAGCGTCAAGTTTCTTCAATCCGGCAGAGTCTTTCAAATAAATTTATTTGTGAACTTGTGAACTCCTCATGTTAAGGTTGACGAGTACAATCAGTATTATCAAATATTAGCAGGGTACCCGTAGCCAAACACCTTGTCTTGAATTGACCCTTGTAACACATATACTTACCTCGTCTGTCCTTTTACATCTGCTTTACCAAAGAGTACACCAACATGCCCAATACGATTCAGCAGAAAAATGTTCCGTATATCACTCACCATGCAGAACCATTCAACATGTTCAATATATCACTAAGATTTACAAGGAAAAGATCGGACCAAAATAACAAACACAAAATTTAGAAAAGTCATGTGTATGCGATGGCAGTGACCACACAAACGTGCGTTCACCTTGCCCGCCAGCCACGAACTAACATTCAATGCATGCATTACGTTACGTCATCTCCTGTAGGGGAGTTGATCCCTCTCACGACTAATCAATTATATGTATGTGAATGCACTATATACTGTATGAGGTACGGACACAATACACGGGCCTCCATTGGTCCGAGAAATAAATCTTCTTCGCAGCAAAGAGCAAATCATAGAAGTTCACCGTGTGGTACCTTTTGGATGCAGAGCTTACATGTAGGCCCTACATGTACATGCTTCATTTACATGTCACTGCTGCAGTGCATTCGCAACTATCAGCTGCAGCATAGACTGATTTGTATGCAAGCAAAATATTTCTCGTGTGATGAAAACTTGACTGTCATATATATGTGTATTTCTTGTACGGTACAATCTCACTCGATAATCCCAAGGCGTGCCTCGTCATTGTTAATCAATAGATTACTAATTCTGGATAGGTATGTGATCGCAGGCTGCCATTTCTGATAGGTGGCATCTATATATAAATGATGAATATGTAGTAGTTCTTAGTTCACCTGTCACTTAACAACATCACATTTTCTGAACTCTCCTTGGGCTGTCCCCATCAAAAATGCATTTACATGTAATTGGCAGCTGTTTTGCAAGTAGAAATGTGTGGTGAATGTAGTTATTCCGGACAGATGAAAATAAAAGTGAGCAACTCAAAATGATGCTTGTTTTATGGCGAGTACAGACAGTGAGAGGAACAAAGATTTTTTTTAAATGTATAATTTGCGGCGGCATGTTCATGTCTAGTTTAATTTCGCTACCGTTCACTCACCATGTATTCGGATTCAGAAGTAATATATGATTAAAAGGAGATCGAGAATCAAGCTGGTGGATTGATTAGAGATTTGATATGACGTGTGGTTACTGTTCTGATGATCCCTCGCGGATCATGCGTCTCTATCAATCAGTTGTACGCTGGTAGATCACATTGCACATCACTCCGATATTAGACGGGCTATTTTTATTTGATTATCTATCCAGAACTGTAAGTATGTGCATGCAAATGGAATTGGAAAACGAAACCAATTTTGTACCCATGAAATTGACGATGTAGTTTGCGGGTGATGCTCATCTCACCTTGTCAAGTTTCGGTGGATCACGCTCGACCACGAAATGATGATTGATATGACTTACACCTGATTTTAATATCGCATTCATGAATAAAGTATGCATTAAGATATGAATCCTTGATATAACCAATGATAGTGACATTTACAGTTGACAACTTTTGTCATATATCATATAATTCTTTGACCGTGTAATCGGTTTATGCATAATTTCGAAATGCACTTGCTTAGAAATATCAACAATAGCTTATCAAGTCTGGTAACTTTAAAAACACGAGTGCCAAATGAGATTGCTCGATATTGTGAACAGTATTGTTACTTAGAACAGGTTGGAGCTTATTGTAACAATGAGAAAATGCACCACATGTTTGTTGAATGTACGTTAAGTGAATGGCACGACATCACGAATAGATTTAGGCACGGCAAAATAAGATATGGCTATCTAGGACGAAGCAACGACCACAATACCTTTTGTGTTTTGCTCTAATTGCTATTCAAGGATGGAATCATGATGGATGTGTTTTAAAAAGGCTTATTCAATGCAATTTATATCACCTCGCATTTACAAAATCAGATCCATGCAGTTCATAAGTTAAGATACATACGGCCAAAGGTTGTTGCCTGTAAACTGATGAATAGTACACGTAGCCTACGTTACACAACGATTTTTAGAACAAAACATTAAAAAAGTACGACTCAAGTGTTTGTCAACTTTCCCAGGATACAGGTAGATTTAAAAAATGCGGCCATAAGCTGGTATTGGTTCGGACAGCCAACCGCATCAGTGGGTAACTTAATTACCAAATAGCCGCTCTCTGGAGCCTTCCCCGGAGCCAAGTGTAGCTGTGGCATGGCGACGACCAAAGTGAGAGGACGCTCCATGGCATAGATGAGTTCGTCCATACGGAAGGTCATTGTCAAAATAAATCCCCCGAGCAATCGCGGCTCATCGCCTGGCATTCTCAGACCCGTTCATTCTTAAATACATCAAGTAAGAGAGATTCATTGTGACATACTCCAGCGGCCACGAATGGTTGATGCGAAGACTCCAGCGTCTTCCTAATCACCATTCTAGCAGGATATTCATGCTTCATTGATTAGTCCAGATAGCCTTTGACGGATAATCTACCATCGTGATTCATCTTACAGTTGTCCCGTGGTAGGAATGTCAGAGATGCGCCGGACAGTCATCGGCTTTCTATTCATTGGTGCATGTGCGCTCATCCTGATGTCTTCATGCACTGTGAGGTAATACGGAGATCAAATCTCGTTACCATATTGCCAGCATGGCCCAGTGATTTGAACTTCCGGAAAAAACACAAGCTTTTAGAGATATTACGATGAGTTCATAGCATATCTTGCTAGACCGGAGGCAGCAGGGGATGAATCAAAACTACAAATTCAAGCCAATACTGCCACTTTTCAAGGCGTTAAAGATCTCTACTACAAGCTGTTCAAATACTACCAGATGATCATTGATATGTTATGCTAACTTACGAACCTGTCCAGTTGATTGGTGCAGTTCAAGCGGTGACGCTTGTTTCGTCATCGAAGATCAGGGTTGATGGAAATGAGTTTACAGAAACGTTCACCGAGGCGTTTACTGTCTTTGCAGTGATTGCTTTGAGAAATGGACCTCTAGCTAGACAATTAGTAGACCCCATGGATATCTATCAGCAACTAATTGCTAATTGGCCGGTGCGGCCCGCTGGTCTGGACTACGAAGGGGGTGTTTATCAACAGATTTACTGGTCGTTGGAAGATCTATGAGACAACTGTGGCAGTATATGAGCGCCAATTAATCTCTTTATAACGGATCATCGACTTCATGCTACAGAACAGAGAAAATGAGGGTGAAGCTGAGCGCTCGACCAACGGGAATCACACAATTGCCATGATTATACAAAAACGCCTGACCATATATAAGTTACTGGATAAGTGGATTTTTTTATCCGCTACTAACTGATTCTGTATTGCTAAAGCTTTCATTCAAAAGAAATGCACAAGTCTGCTCTGTTGAGAAAGACATTGATTCACGTTCTTCACAGGGAGTGACTATCGCCTCCGGCGGATGGCTCATTTCACACTGATGTGTTTAACAGGGATGAAGCTTATCTGTTCATAGAGATGAAGCACTACAACTCAGCGTAATTGTAATCAAACTCCAATTTGAAATTTAATCACTCGGTATTATTGATTTAAAACCTGTGAAGATGATTCTTGGTGAAAACCAATATTACTGTCAAAACCAATAGACTCGCATCTTAGTTTACTGAGAATTATATCAATTTCACGAGACAAGAAAATAGCACTCTTGGAATTGTCAGCTACCTGTATGCAATACATTTCAATCGATTTCGAATCTTGTTCAGTTTATTTTCAATCCGTGTCAAATATCAAATTGATTCTTGTGTTTTTTTTCCTTTATAGGTTTTTTGAAGTCGACTATATTGAATTAATTGCAATCAAAATTGTTGTGGTATTGTCATTGCAGATTGAAAGTTAGCTGACGATAGATAAGTCTGCAAAATATTGAATATTTTAGCGTTAAGAACTTCATTCCAAAAGTGTTGATAGTATGGTAGAAAGTTTCGAACAGAGTACAGAGGAAAGAACACTGTCATAACAAGATTTTGGAAAACCAGTTGTTTCTGAATGACCAAATCACTCAGTATATACGGTATGCTAACTCTTCATCGCAAGCTGCCATTGGTGGCAGGCCTTGGCATCCCTTATTCTAGTCATTGCAGTAACACATTCACTATCAATGGCAATTATTGAGGCAATGTCGGAGAACGGATGTCCCTCGCCTCTGAACTCATGTCCCTTATCTCGCAACAATAACCATTGTATTGCATGACCTTAGGCATGGTACTGTCGATCTCCTTCTGTTTTACATAGAAATGCGTTGACCTCACCTGAGTGACTGATGAGGAACTAGGATGCCTATCGATTTATAGCCTACAGGATACCATTGTTTTGAGATATAAATTTGCTTCTATCTGAATACCCAGGCAGGCATGTTGTCAGTGATATGTAAGACGAAGGACGATTCCGACACACTGTCAAGAATGGTTATGATCGTGTTGCCTTTGTAATGTAACCGCATCCACCTTTTTGTACGCTTCATATTGTGTAAGTTAACACGCTATGCTGGCCATCACACAGATTTCGTAAAGCAATTTGTTCTCATGCTCCCAAAGTGTCACCGACATCAAATTGGTACAATCAGCTCGTTACTTTTGAACTATTCGAACGCAATTTTTCTTCGATGGAATCAGGCACGTGTATTGATTAGTGATCAGTGAAAAATTTATACAGCCGCTGAAATCGCTCACCTTGCACGCTCAACTTTTTTCTGCAACACTTCTTCCGCTTCAAACACAAATATCGATGTAAATAAGACGGAGTGTCTTGATTCATTCGTTGATCAACGCCTATCACCAGACCATATTAGAGTCTTCTGATACCATTTGCTGTTGGACACGCTTCCGGCTTCACGCCCACAATTAGCACCATTGACAACCTCTCCCACACCTGCTTGGTAATGCCCATCAACGAAGGGAGAATTGGCTCTAGGTTAACAACCTGGCTGCTGCACCTAATGATGACGGGTTCTAATCGATCACCCGGGGGACACCAAACATTGGATTACGTCCTTTGCCACCCTGACTATACCCGGATCTCCCGTACATTTCATTTTATTCCAGGTCACTTACAGATGAACTTCCTGGCACACTATGATATGATTTCGTGATCGCTAAATGCTATGTAATAAGAAATTCAAGGTTTGGAACCAATGTGATAAGAACTGAGATGAATCTAGTACAGTGGAACCCCGGTCGGCGACCACCCCAAATCCGGACTATACGTCACCCCGCTATTACGGCGAAACGACGTTTTCATTGTCGTCGCAGTAGCGAGATAACCGAGCACAACAGCGTGACGCCATTACATCGTGTAGATTTATGTCTCCGTGCAGCGCGTCGCCATGCATTCAAAAGTGTTCTTTGTACGGAGGCCTCACTCGGGTCCAGTCGGCATTAAAATCGGAATAGCGTGATAATTCAGTCTGTTTTTTTCTCCATTTTATGCGTTATCTAATGTTGGTAACTGCACTGCAGAATGGAAGCTGACTGGGCAGCCGACAGGTTGGGGAAGGGCATACAGTATCGTTAACAACATTTCAACGTTTAAGTGAAAAAAAGTTAGTGACATCGAAAATGAATGGCATTGCCTATTTGTCCCCGGTCTCTGATAGTTTTCTTGGCCTACTGGATGCTAAAAGTGCATTGATGTGTTTAGGAAAGGTAAACAGGCGTAAGTAGACACAATGGTAAACAACATGGTATTAGAAACAGGGAAATACTAGAATAAGCTTTTCGTTACATATATGTATTTATGGATACGAATCTGGGATATACACTCATATCGAGAAGCTTATGCTGCATTTCCTATACTGGGTCCAGCGGAGACTGGGCCTACGTTAAGACAAAAAAGCGTGTAATCAACACAAGTTATCAGCAGTGCGTACCGCCGACGCCGCTGCGATGGATTATGCCAATAGATTTGTTCTTTTCGTATCAGCAGCGCCAGTGAATAACTCTTTTAGGTTTCTCCTAAATTTCTTGCACGGAATAAGATACATATAGAAATTGCACGTATGATTTAATGTGCTACATATTTGGAATATCTTGTAGTGCCACGTCCTAATCGTTATCATCCACGGCGTAAGAGTTGCAGCTCTGTAAATCCCATCCCAAACAATTGCATATGCAGCATTTGGTGCATGAAGAATCAAAAATAAGAAAGTAACAAACACAAGACTTTTAGTTATGAAATCCTCATCTCTTTGTTCGCCATTCCTGAGGCTTCTATGTATGATTTTGTCCCTGTATCTCGTAAATAAGGAGTGCACAATAACTGCATTTAGTGTAGACAGTATTATCCAAGGTATACATGTATAGAGAAACAGTTTGCCGAATTCTAACTGTGTCTGTACCACCGTATACGCTCGTAAAATGTAGCAATTAAACTTAGGATATGTCGGGTCTTCGGTGTACCGATAACTGAAGATATTCGGCGCAGCATAGGCAAAAAATATTACAAAGGTGACCACAAAAAATATTCTTGCCTTAAAAATAGTAAACCAGATGGCAATCTTTAACGGATAAACTACAGCAACAGCTCGCATTACAGCGATGTAAACAAGCGCCCATGAAGACATGTTTAACACTGTTCTTGCCACTGTGAACAGCTGCATGCAGAAAAAATTTCCCATCCTCCGTTTGACATAGATGGGAGTTATATACCAGATTTGAATCTCAGAGTATGATACGCAAACCACCAGGTCGAGTAATGCAAGAATTCTAAGACAGAAACAGCTGGTGTTGCAACGATAATCTTTCCTGTTCATCACCAGGAAAGACAAGATGTTGTTACAAATGCCAACAGCACCGATGACTATTCCTATGGCTTCTTCTGTTGTCATCGACCCGAAATAGTAGATGAAATCGTCCGAAAATTCGACGTCCGGAGTTGTCATTTTGGTGAAGCTGTGTATTAAAATATATGATCACAATCATCGTAGTTTATATGTGGACTGGATGCCAAAAAGGTTTTGTAAAAGATACATGTTCGTGTGCGAAAGCATTGTCAACGGACATGTCACAAAACACGCCGTGAGTTAGTTCCTGTGACTGATGTTTTTGAATCCATTTTTATATGCAAAATGGATATTCTGAAATAGTATCTTCAGTTAGAAATGTATATCCAAAATTACCTCAGATCAAAATAAAGAAAGGCTATATTCATTTATTCCCGCAGGCGATAGAATTGCAACTACAATGTACCGACAGGGAAAACCTAGCTGGACGATCTCCTGATGCAGTGAATCTTATGGAAAGGTCTATGGCTCTATGAATATTAAAAAACGACATCAACTGATATTTTCATACAGATCAAAGGAAACTGAATGTCACCTCAAGTACTTAGTACAATGTAAGTCTGTCACCTCTGATCTCCATTTTGTTAAGATTGGTTTAACCTTCGCCCTTTTGAAAAACCCGCTGAATCGGTCTCTTTTGCCTGGTAGAAGTGATGAACCTTCAATATGTTGCCCAGGAAGAATTGTTCCTTGGCATCATTGTCACGATCACTGCCAATAACCACAACGAAATCTTCTAGACCTGTAAGGGAAATATTGTTAGAAAAATTGAATACGAAAAAGATTGAAGTGGAATACCGTCGGTGATATGGAATGGCCCGCTTGTCTCCTGTCTCCTAGTTGCCTACTGGCTGAGTGCTAACCAGAAAAGGGCATTGATTTGTTTAGGAAGGGTAAACATGATGTTGGCAAGAAATCACGTTATAGCTCTGGTCTGCTTCAAACAGGAACAGGACCTTTCAGATCGATATCAAGATCTTTGAAAACTGTGCAAAGAAAGGAGAAACGTTTATTCTTAAACCAACCGTTACGTGATTCATCTCTTAATGCTTTTTATCAACTGCAGAGATCACCTCTCGCAGGTAATCGGCGTTTTGGAAGACGTGCATGATTGAAGATCATACTCTGCTGATATATTCGTCGCCGAAGCGTTGATAACCCCCTTTACTGTGAGTTGGGAGACCCTATCACAGACTTTGGGTAACTTATTCTGACCTACCTGGCTCCTGCCTTATATAGATTCCCTTTATATAACGAGATATGCCTTCAATGGATGTCTAATACTAACAACCATGCTCTAATGTATGCATGTAGTTCAGACAATGAAAGATATTCATGCATACTCAAAGTACTTAACTTAATTGTTGAAGTCATGATGTCTTTGCACGGAAGCTTCTTTGCCGCGTGTTTTCCTGTTGGTGTCCACTTACAAAGGTCAATATGTCTGCGTGCAGCGCCAGTTTTCGCGAACTAGAATGTCCACGACTACCACTTGCCAGGCGCTTGACTGCATTCCATCAGCCAGTATCGCCGAAACAACATTTTCATGTTGGCAATTTCGTATTGATAGCTAAAGGAAGCCGGATACTCATGACATGTAAGACGAAGGACGATTCCGACACACTGTCAAGAATGGTTATGATCGTGTTGCCTTTGTAATGTAACCGCATACACCTTTTTGTACGCTTCATATTCTGTAAGTTAACAAGCTATGCTGGCCATCACACAGATTTCGTAAAGCAAGTTGTTCTCATGCTCCCAAAGTGTCACCGACATCAAATTGGTACAATCAGCTCGTTACTTTTGAACTATTCGAACGCAATTTTTCTTCGATGGAATCCGGCACGTGTATTGATTAGTGATCAGTGAAAAATTTATACAGCCGCTGAAATCGCTCACCTTGCACGCTCAACTTTTCTCTGCAACACTTCTTCCGCTTCAAACACAAAATATCGATGTGAATAAGACGGAGTGTCTTGATTCATTCGTTGATCAACGCCGATCACCAGACTACATGAGAGTCTTCTGAGACCATTTGCTGTTGGACACGCTTCCGGCTTCACGCCCACAATTAGCACCATTGACAACCTCTCCCACACCTGCCCGGTAATGCCCATCAACGAAGGGAGAATTGGCTCTAGGTTAACAACCTGGCTGCTGCACCTAATGATGACGAGTTCTTATCGATCACCCGGGGGACACCAAACATTGGATTACGTCCTTTGCCACCCTGACTATACCCGGATCTCCCGTACATTTCATTTTATTCCAGGTCACTTCCAGATGAACTTCCTGGCACACTATGATATGATTTCGTGATCGCTAAATGCTATGTAATAAGAAATTCAAGGTTTGGAACCAATGTGATAAGAACTGAGATGAATCTAGTACAGTGGAACCCCGGTCGGCGACCACCCCAAATCCGGACTATACGTCACCCCGCTATTACGGCGAAACGACGTTTCCATTGTCGTCGCAGTAGCGAGATAACCGAGCACAACAGCGTGACGCCATTACATCGTGTAGATTTATGTCTCCGTGCAGCGCGTCGCCATGCATTCAAAAGTGTTCTTTGTACGGAGGCCTCACTCGGGTCCAGTCGGCATTAAAATCGGAATAGCGTGATAATTCAGTCTGTTTTTTTCTCCATTTTATGCGTTATCTAATATTGGTAACTGGACTGCAGAATGGAAGCTGACTGGGCAGCCGACATGTTGGGGAAGGGCATACAGTATCGTTAACAACATTTCAACGTTTAAGTGAAAAAAAGTTAGTGACATCGAAAATGAATGGCATTGCCTATTTGTCCCCGATCTCTGATAGTTTTGTAGGCCTACTGGATGCTAAAAGTGCATTGATGTGTTTAGGAAAGGTAAACAGGCGTAAGCAGACACAATGGTAAACAACATGGTATTAGAAACAGGGAAATACTAGAATAAGCTTTTCGTTACATATATGTATTTATGGATACGAATCTGGGATATACACTCATATCGAGAAGCTTATGCTGCATTTCCTATACTGGGTCCAGCGGAGACTGGGCCTACGTTAAGACAAAAAAGCGTGTAATCAACACAAGTTATCAGCAGTGCGTACCGCCGACGGCGCTGCGATGGATTATGCCAATAGATTTGTTCTTTTCGTATCAGCAGCGCCAGTGAATAACTCTTTTAGGTTTCTCCTAAATTTCTTGCACGGAATAAGATACATATAGAAATTGCACGTATGATTTAATGTGCTACATATTTGGAATATCTTGTAGTGCCACGTCCTAATCGTTATCATCTACGGCGTAAGTGTTGCAGCTCTGTAAATCCCATCCCAAACAATTGCATATGCAGCATTTGGTGCATGAAGAATTAAAAATAAGAAAGTAACAAACACAAGACTTTTAGTTATGGAATCCTCATCTCTTTGTTCGCCATTCCTGAGGCTTCTATGTATGATTTTGTCCCTGTATCTCGTAAATAATGAGTGCACAATAACTGCATTTAGTGTAGACAGTATTATCCAAGGTATACATGTATAGAGAAACAGTTTGCCGAATTCTAACTGTGTCTGTACTACCGTATACGCTCGTAAAATGTAGCAATTAAACTTAGGATATGTCGGGTCTTCGGTGTACCGATAACTGAAGATATTCGGCGCAGCATAGGCAAAAAATATTACAAAGGTGACCACAAAAAATATTCTTGCCTTAAAAATAGTAAACCAGATGGCAATCTTTAACGGATAAACTACAGCAACAGCTCGCATTACAGCGATGTAAACAAGCGCCCATGAAGACATGTTTAACACTGTTCTTGCCACTGTGAACAGCTGCATGCAGAAAAAATTTCCCATCCTCCGTTTGACATAGATGGGAGTTATATACCAGATTTGAATCTCAGAGTATGATACGCAAACCACCAGGTCGAGTAATGCAAGAATTCTAAGACAGAAACAGCTGGTGTTGCAACGATAATCTTTCCTGTTCATCACCAGGAAAGACAAGATGTTGTTACAAATGCCAACAGCACCGATGACTATTCCTATGGCTTCTTCTGTTGTCATCGACCCGAAATAGTAGATGGAATTGTCCGAAAATTCGACGTCCGGAGTTGTCATTTTGGTAAAGTTGTGTATTAAAATATATGATCACAATCATCGTAGTTTATGTGGACTGGATGCCAAAAAGGTTTTGTAAAAGATACATGTTCGTGTGCGAAAGCATTGTCAACGGACATGTCACAAAACACGCCGTGAGTTGGTTCCTGTGACTGATGTTTTTGAATCCATTTTTATATGCAAAATAGATATTCTGAAATAGTATCTTCAGCTAGAAATGTATATCCAAAATTACCTCAGATCAAAATAAACAAAGGCTATATTCATTTATTCCCGCAGGCGATAGAATTGCAACTACAATGTACTGACAGGGAAAACCTAGCTGGACGATCTCCTGATGCAGTGAAACTTATGGAAAGGTCTTTGGCACTATGAATATTAAAAAACGACATCAACTGATATTTTCATACAGATCAAAGGAAACTGAATGTCACCTCAAGTACTTAGTACAATGTAAGTCTGTCACCTCTGAGCTCCATTTTGTTAAGATTGGTTTAACCTTCGCCCTTTTGAAAAACCCGCTGAATCGGTCTCTTTTGCCTGGTAGAAGTGATGAACCTTCAATATGTTGCCCAGGAAGAATTGTTCCTTGGCATCATTGTCACGATCACTGCCAATAACCACAACGAAATCTTCTAGACCTGTAAGGGAAATATTGTTAGAAAAATTGAATACGAAAAAGATTGAAGTGGAATACCGTCGGTGATATGGAATGGCCCGTTTGTCTCCGGTCTCCTATTTGCCTACTGGCTGAGTGCTAACCAGAAAAGGGCATTGATTTGTTTAGGAAGGGTAAACATGATGTTGGCAAGAAATGACGGTATAGTTCCGTCTGCTTCAAACAGGAACAGGACCTTTTAGATCGATATCAAGATCGTTGAAAACTGTGCAAAGAAAGGAGAAACGTTTATTCTTAAATCAACCGTTGCGTGATTCATCTCCTAATGTTTTTTATCAACTGCAGAGATCACCTCTCGCAGGTAATCGGCGTTTTGGAAGACGTACATGATTAAATATCATACTCTGCTGATATATTCGTCGCCGAAGCGTTGATAACCCCCTTTACTGTGAGATGGGAGACCCTATCACATACTTCGGGTAACTTATTCTGACCTACCTGGCTTCTGCCTTATATAGATTCCCTTTATATAAGGAGAAATGTCTTTTATGGATGTCTAATACTAACAGCCATGCTCTAATGTATGCATGTAGTTCAGACAATGAAAGATATTCATGCATACTCAAAGTGCTTTACTTAATTGTTGAAGTCATGATGACTTTGGACCGAAGCTTCTTTGCCGCGTGTTTTCCTGTTGGTGTCCAGTTACAAAGGTCAATATGTCTTCGTGCAGCGCCAGTTTTCGCGAACTAGAATGTCCACGACTACCACTTGCCAGGCGCTTGGCTGCATTCCATCAGCCAGTATCGCCGAAACAACATTTTCATGTTGGCAATTTCGTATTGATAGCTAAAGGAAGGATACTCAATAAACTGATATAGATATCTATTTCACGCTCCAGTTCACCTGATCGAGGGACTTTGCTGGTTAGCTGGAGGATGGACATGAACACAGATTCGAATGATCTGTAGAATATGTTAGAGTCGGTGTAGAATTGGAGAAAATGTTCATGCCTATTGGATTCTGACGGATTAAGGTATATGGTCGGTTCTTATAACATAGGCCATGACCGTTCTTAGAGATTGCATCGCCTATTTCAGCGCCAGGTGCTCTAACCTAAAATTTATCGAAGTCAATCATCTGGCGAACATCAAATCAATAGACCAAAGATGTCCTTATTTTGCTTTTCAATATTCGCCATCGTTCACTTTTATTGATCCGCATATCAATGGAATGAATCAACTGTTCTCAAATATTGACTCTTTTCTTACAAGCGTACTTAAAATATGTCAACATCTCAAGCGTCTCAAGGTTATTCTCCAAAGGTCTTGTTATTTAGTTTTGGGTTACTAGGTTGGAGTTAGGATAGTATTTGTCGGCTTATCGCATTTGATAATTTTACTGAAAACCCAATTCGGTTTCCCATCGACTCCCTTCGAATTGTGTGTGTTGTCATTAAACTTAATGAAACGAATTCAAATTCCATAACCTGCTCCCAAAGATGAAGAATCTTCTACCTAAGACTATAGCATTTTGAGAACTCCCAACTCAGCTGTATCCCCCAAGCGTGATCTCGATAAAAATAAAGTCAAAAGCAATTAACGAAAGTTTTATCTATCATCCATGATTTCACTGCATAATGCCAGTGCGTGCTCGGCAGTTAGCGACTTGGCGTTTATTAACAGTCTCACGATACCGTCAACGGATCCATTAATTTTTGCTGCTATGTTTGTAGACATTCTCCATGCAGAGAATGCAAAGGATAAATTAACGACATAAAACATTTTTAATTGTATTTTGCATTCGTAGTCTCTATCTTAATTCCTTACAATCTCTATCACAAAAATATTAGGCATTTAAATCGATCAATTAATGAAGGGTGAGCGTGGAACGATGACAGATGCATGATAGTTGTTTATTTTTTAACCTTTTTATTCATTTTGTTTAAATTTTTATTTCTATCTGCTCCAGTTGACGTGCTTTCGTTAATTTCAGCAGCGGTAATTGCTTTCTTCCCGATGTTGCAGACTGGCTGCACTTATCATATAATCAGGAGAATACTTTAAGTGCCAATGTCCGTTATCAAAGGAAGGAGAATCGTGGCTTAGTATGGCATTAGTTTGTATTTGAGTCGTCGAGAGGATTAATTTCTGCGTTTGATGTATCTGGCAGTCTTACGAAGTGCCTGTCACATATTGCGCGGTCCACAGAACGTTAGAACTGGTAGGCCAATATCTCAGTTACTTGACATCATTTCGTCCACTCTGTTGCACCCACCCTGCAGTATTCTGTCATTGTTCTTGTTAATATATATTTGTTCCAAATAGCATTCAAAATAGTGCAACGATGTCACAATCATTGCGGACATGACTATCCAGCTCAGTGTCTTGATGTGTAACCTTAGATGCATTATTCCGAAAGCGGACCATGCATAAAATATCTTGTTGCTGATAAATTGTTTTGCCTAACGGGAATTTGATTCGTTTTCCTTTCTAACCACTGGCCATCATCAATGGTGTCTTTGTAATGATGTGTGTTTGGTGTAGTAACGAGCCGGATATAATGACACGACTATTTTTTTAGTATATTTACTAGCGGTAGGTCGTACTATGCAAGTGATATGGCTTTCATATAATGAAACATCTTACCCCCTCCCCCAATAAGTCCAGTCCACATGTCTTTTTAAAAAGATGTTCAAATAACCGCCTACTCTCAAGATACCGAATAGGCCTGTGTCAACTTATATCAAAAGAAGTTACAAGAAACCTTTAAGTCATGTTTTGCCAGAACACGTCAGATAATGTTACCGTTGGACTTTTCTAGCTCAACTAGCCGCGTAGCACCACATCAAGTCTTAAGGGCAACGGCTGATCAAAGGAATAGTTTGAACTTAGTTCACCCGAGCTGGCTACTTCTTCGATCATTAATGCATTGTTCCTGTCCTTGTTTCCATGCCAACCCTCTCCAACCTGAGCCCTGAAACAGATCTTGCTACTTACTGGGGGACTAACTAGGCTGTTCTCTTGGATGCTTCGTCATCGGATCGTCGAATTGACGATATCAAGTTGAGAGTTCCTTCCCTAAAGCTTCCAACTGATCATGGCATCGGATTTAAATAGTTTATATTATATTCTTGACATTTCGCTTCAAAGTACTAAGGAACTCAATATAATTTTTTTTTCATGTCAACATGTCGTTTGTGAGTGTTTTTCTTGCATGCCAAGTTTTCGTGTACCGACGTTTGTTCTGCAGTATCTCTTTCAACAGGGGCGGAGCATTGGCAGTATCAATTTCGGTAATACGAGTCGGAATCGTAGTTGACTCTAACCACCAGTGTCTCTTTTTTTGTTGTCAAACAGGATGCATCAATTTGATAGATCTTTTGAATGTGAAAATATGAGTAACGACAAATTTGTTGGCAATAAGTTGTCTGAGCTTGAAGAAACATTACTTAATGTCTTAAACACGCATTGCTATTCAAAATAGCACCTAAGAGGCCATAGAAAGTTTTTTTATGCCTGAAGATTTCATAACATGAACAAACACTCCCCATATATCTCAAACATGAAGCTCTATAATATTCGCCCAAGAAGCCTCACGGATTCTTCAGTGATGTACATGGCAGATATGCTGGGGTATCAGGCTAAGCTCCCTCACCCTCCACAAGCCTGTGTTCAGACATATCGGTTTTGCTCTCGTCGTCGCTTTGATGGCTTATAGGGAGAACATAGGTGGTATCCATCTTAAGTAGAAAACCAATAAAGAAGGGAAAAGAGTTAGTATTCAATAAGGCTGAAGACCACCGTATTGGTTTCTTGAGCATGAGTTCTCGGCGAGCTGAAAACCCCCCAAAAATAGTTGTCGTAAAAAGGAAAAGTCTCAAACCGGGCCACTGTCAAGAAATTGCACGTTGGCCTTCCTATGATGATATATCGACTCTTGAGTTTCCTGGTGTTAACACCTTAAAAACATATTGATGTTGGCGATTCTTGGTGGTGCGTATGCATTAAGCCGCAAACTGCAACCGGTGAAGAATTGGCCACTGATATTTCTTTCCTGTCATGCCTGTACGATCACCTCTTCTTCTGTGTTCTCGATTGGACAGTTCTGTAAGAGTGATGAACGCGGCCTTTCGCATAATCGATCATGGTCACCGTGAAGTTGATCCCAGATACCGTGAAGTTGGTCCCAGATTCCTCCCTCAGGGCTGCTTGGTTTTGGAATTTCCTACACGATTTAGAAAATGAGGCAAACCGCGTCACCCTACCGCATCACTCTGGCTCATATCGGCGTATGCAGTTTCTTGTCAATGGCGTTATCCATTTATTCTCATATAAAATAAGCTTATACATGAATCTCCTTGTCTACCACATGGGAACAAACCAAGATTATCTTAAAGAAATTTACACAATATCGATTTGTGCTAATCTGTCATTTATATCACTCATTCCTATCATCTTCACGACCCAGCGATAATTGCCGGGCAAATTGAATATCATTGTCATTGCAATCTGTCCTTTATATAATTGAAAAAAAACACCAGGGGAATGTTAAAATGTCATCAACTCGATAACCTCCTGTGGATCAAGACTTAATTTGACATCGCTAAAAGGCATAGTCTTCCTTATTCTGGTAAAAAGAGCATGGCAACAGCTCGCCGTTTGGGGATTCTTTCCTCAGAGGTAAAGCCCAACTCAGTGGTCAGTCAGGATGGTGCATCCCTGGGCTCTTCAACTATTGAGCAAAGCAGGAATGTTTTGATGGTTGTGACTTTTTTAAATTTCTTAGTTGATTCTTTGACGATGTGAGCTATTCCTGTACGGCTTGTTATTCTTTATTACACTCCAGCCGGAAAATGGGATGGGTCCACGATTGGGTCCTTATTTGAACTTGCAAAACCAGCCTCGGAATTCGGGTCAAACAACCGTGTTTATGTAGCTTCTCAGGGGAAGAAGCACTTGTTTTGACGAGGATGAACGTTATCTTTGTGTGCGTTATTGTTGGCTTATTGTTCTATCTTACATTTCATTTCAGTTTAATCTCTATTGGAAAATACATAATCGAGGATGATGATGTTTTGAAATTGGAACCATTATGACATTTTGACATCGTGGAATTGCTATGACTCAGACATCACAATCCATTCGCTTGAACTTTTCGGAAATCTTTATAATCGACATTTTGGCATTACTGTCATCTTCAACAATTTCACCCTAGAAATAATACGAAGATTCTAACATGTACATTTACTACTGCAACCGTATCTGGCCGAAGGTTTAACTGTAAGATGAAGCATATTCTCGGTGTGAAGCGTGAAGCATATTCTCGGTGTTTCGTGTTTCATATAGAGCATATCAACATCAACATTATCCAACACTTCCATTATTTGTCATATTTGGTGGAGAATATGAGATTAAGTGCTCGACGATTTTAATTCTAGCCAGTGATGTAGTCGGCGTGGGAGTAACAAGATAAGTCTTGGCGTGTCTGCCTGTGAGATTTTTTGTACATTTAACACATGTTCGGCTGCTTGCAACGGCGCAAAAACAAAAAGCAGTCATCCAAAGCATGGGAAATGCCGCAAGATCGTTTCAAAATTAATTCACAGGCCAGCAGCAAAATATCGTCAAACTTAAAGGTTTATTGGATTTCGTCTTGCTATTGATCTTGATGCGATAAAGTGGGAGGTTTATTGGAAAACAATTAGGCGCACTTGTCACACCCGGTTCTGCACCGGAACAACACAATTGGTTCTTAACTCCATTTTTGATGATTTTGAACGCCTGATTTGATCAAACACATAAAAACTCCCATCACACCTTTAACATTGTTACTGGTAATGGTGGTTCAAAGTTTCCGAGAGATATTACCGATATTGTTCAAGTCATGATGCGTTTGAATCAATTAAACCTATGTTTTAATCTGCAAATTCCAATAAACGCGTTTTCGAAGCACAGATGTCAACGGCAAACTGATCAAAGAGTTCATTTGAAATTCATATTAGTGAAATCAAAGGAGCGTGAGTGCTACAAAACTGATTCATTGTCACAAAATTATCCATTATAAAAAAAGAAACATTGTAACGAAGGTCCTTTATCCATATTTAAACCACGTGAGTTTGGGTATGGTCATTGCAACAACATACTCGATTCGTCTGATCTCAACAACTCTACCAATAGTTTTCGACCATTTAGTGCAGGAGACATAATAGACAACGCCATCAAATGGACAATCAACTCCTGACCAGTTAATAAATCAAAACATTAACACTGTTCAGATTAATAGAGTAACTTTGTTTGTGTTTTATTTAATATTTGATTTCATTATTTGCCAAAGCTTATACTGAATAAGTTGAAGATCTGATTGAAATTTATTCGCACATCAAAGAAGGCATGATATCAACTTCAAATTGGAAAGTGAGATCTTGTGAGAAATCAATAAATGCGCTGATCGAGGAATCCTTTCCCACAGGAATCTGTGAAAGCAGATATCCAAACTAATCAAATACTGGAAAGGAGATTGGATGAAAGGCAGTCGTATACCGGCTAAGGGGTACTATTCTATTATTCATTAACATCCTTTTTGGTGCAGTTGAAAGGGTCCGATGTGGATGATGTTTGATGCAGTTTCGATTTACAAATTCCAAGTGGGTAGATGTGCACATGGGTGCAAAGGGGAGAGTGGAACTGCGTCATAAGATTTTATTACTCTGAAGACATAACTAAGAACAGATGAGAGTTATCGTAACCTCTTCATAGAAACTTATTTTGACAGTTTAGTTTCATGTAATGTGTTTTATGATCAAACTCTAAGCTGTTATTGTCGTGATGCACTCCCGGTTTCCCTAATGATAGCATGTTGAGAGAACGTTGATGCAGCCGAATCATGAATCACAGAGAAAGTTTGGATGATGCGGCAAGAACTGTCTTTGTCTTTTCATTGATGATAATGTGTGGTTCATCACGCTAGCTATTGTTGTAGCTTGTTTCGACAAGAAAATGATGTAGCAATTGCATGACTTCAAAAGGATTAATTGAGTCAGCCAACTATCTGTTGTGACCAAACTACAAGGGATTTTGAGAGTTGTTGAAGTTTTCCATTAAAACTGTGATTAAAACTTTGGGTTCAACCAATACTCAGCGACATTTTTTAATAAGTGTGCTTATTCCTCCCACTGGCTGCTAAAATATCTCTTTTCTTCCGCACATTAGACAGTGAAGTATTTCTCTAGATCATAAAAAACAGGCCAACCTATCCAATCAATTTAATTTGAAAATTTTTTGAAGTTGTGAAAAAACTAGAGCTCTAAACATGACGAATTAAATCCAATACAATTTCTCATGGGATGGAGAAATAATGATCATTTCAGTGCAAAATGATCCGTCAAATTGCTAAATGACACTCGGGCATTTCTTTTTGAAGTTAAATTGAATTTAAATGGTGATGTGTTCGAAAAGCACGAATTGTTAAATTGGTATTAAGCTAAAATGAGGAGAAATTACTGCAGTTGTGTATATGTTCGTGCCACGACCGATATTTATTGTGACTTGAACAACTTGGGAAGATGATGCTTGCCCTTTGAAGCATGGTCGACCTTCAGAGCAACATCAGCTGAGGTATCTCCAAACCTGAAAATAAGCAAATTGAAAGTGAAAATAAATTGGACTGGATCAAATCCGCTGTCTTCCGCATTTATCCTGTCATCATAGTAGTGATGGCAAATTGCTTATTATTCACGACAGCAAAGATAAACTATCGTTAATGACAGCCAAGTTAGTCAATGCACTACATCAGTTTCACCCAGAATAAAGCCTTAAATGGATGACGTCGCTCTTTTATCTAATGTTATTATTCGATCGTAACTTCTAATGTTATCATTCGATATCGTGACTGGATTGCTTTCATGGCTTCCGTAACCACCTCATTCCAGCAGGCTGGCCACGTCCAGACGACCGTTAACAAGCTAGATTATTACGAATCCGGTCTTACAGTATTGCTCCGATAACAATAGCTGTCTGATATCTTATCATGAGGTCATTATTCCCCCGTGGCAGGAAGAACAGCCAACATATCTATATTAAACCTGACACCATATTAGCTGCCATTTCCATCAAGAACTGACCTATCACCAAACCTGATTAGGAGACACTGATTAAATGGGAAATAACTGGATAAGATGTGACAATATACCTTATAGGGGGGTACATACTCTTAGTCGGGTCAGATGTATACCAGAACCTAAATTTGTCATTACGGAAGCATTAAATGGTTATTGCTGCCGTTTCTGTCATGATACTAGTCTATTGATCGATGTAAGGCTTCGCTTAGCCTTTGGATGTTGGAATATTTTCAGGCTATAAGATTGATGGGTTGCTGTTACTGGGATTAGGCGAAGATTGAATCATACGTCGCTAAAGTGCGTAGAGGTTCTGGCTTGGCAAAAAACAACTAATGCTCACCAAAACGAGATAGCACTCGTCGGTATTATCGGATGGCCCGGAAAAAACGTCCCGCTAAAAGTTGAATATCTCAGCAATTACATGTATCCCAGATATACATCATGTTGCACGGAAAGGGATACATTGTCATTTAGTTATGATTACCAAAGTATACCCGAGTGAATGGATAAGTTCACTTAAATCAAATGACTGACCTCTACTTCACCTCTATGAGGAAGACATTCCATTGCCCTGGTTTCTTAATGGAAATTCCTTATAGATCTCAAAGTCGATCCGTGGCTCTATTAGATGCAAGTCGTTTGCCACACCTGTCAGATAATACCCCAATCTAAGCCACGGCTAGTCATAATAGGGAAACTCCAGTCATCAGAGGCTGTCACCAGTAGCTGCGATAATGAGGTTGAAGAGGTGTTCTTGTTCGCGGGCATGTCTGGGACAGGGACGTATCGTACTAGGTTACACAAAGCCGGTTATCTACTTTTGGTTTTGAATAACGCCATTGATAATATTAATCATATCTTTGCATTTTACCAAATGACATGACAGAGGATATAGGCTTGTGCTGTGCTTCTGAAAATGCTTCAAGAGTGTTGACAAAAAAGGATTACTCGTTATTCTCATGATTTTGTTCCATATGCGAAAGTCGTAGGTTGGCCGCTCGGCAAGACCAATTGCATATCGGCCGTAAATTGGCTCCGGTCATCAGGAACAATCGTCTCGGAGAAGCTGAGCTGATGATGCGATCCTAAGGTGCGGAAGCTGCCACAGGAAGTCTGGCAACGTAACGAGAGGAGTTCGGCGGTGTTCAAGGTTGCCCATACGGGGCAATTGTCGCGGCAATTGCCCTGCTTTGAACGGCGCTCTGATCATCGGTCGTTGGGTGCAGTGCG
The DNA here is from genome assembly GCF_910592395.1 of Lineus longissimus. NCBI lineage: Eukaryota > Metazoa > Nemertea > Pilidiophora > Heteronemertea > Lineidae > Lineus > Lineus longissimus. Next base: position 23,136,042 of record NC_088308.1, on the reverse strand, counting down.
TGCTCGGCATACTCTATAAGTGGCAAAAACAGATTCGAAGAGTAAATACTGAAACCTGCTTGAAATATGGGCTTTTTACGTTATTTTACTTTGAAAGTAGAAAGTCGATTATTTTACACCTTGTACCACATTGGTAACAACGTACTACCTTATCTTCACACCACTGTAGATATTCTCATTGTTTTTCATTAATGCCTGTTTCCAGATTCTACACACCATTCGATCATTCTCTCCAATCGTTCTAGTCATAGATCAATCATACTGTCATCTGATCGTTCCGTTGAAGAAACACAGAATGTGATGACAGATCGGTCTTGTGTAGATTGTGGCTGCCTGATGGGTAAATGATCTACTCAGGGATAATAGTGTTATGATATGATGGAGTGACAGTACGTCTTTGCCAAAATAAATAAAAATGATAAAAATGATAATGATAATGTTGATGATATAGTGTTCAGCATTTGTGTAGCGCTTGTACTCAATTAGCATTAATTTGATTCTTCACATTAAGCGCTTTACCATATTATTACTCTAACTTTTGGCATGTATGCTTAGTTTTCCTGTCGCTACAATAAACAACTCGGATTTTTAGTTCCAGCCTCACCCCGAATCCACCCTAGTTTGCTATATTTGTTCATTTTAAAATGACCATGGCGAGAAAAAACGAGATCTGTCGGGGTCGTTGTTGGTGTGAGGTGATAGGGAGCATCCTAGAATAACATATCAAACCAGTCGCATGATGTCAAGAATGGTCTTTACTTTTCGCCTGGGCTTGGGGCGCGGTCTCAGTCGATTTGGTTCTGTGCGTGATTAACGAGAACTTGTCTCGCGTCATAGAAGTTGCCTCGACTTTTGCATTCAGTGACCGCGATAAGGACACCATCCGTCACTATGCATTGTTAGCAATGTGTAATCCGATTTTTCTTACTCTTTTTCCTTTGTATTTATTCCATGTTACAAACACCATCAGTCACTACGCACTGTCAGCAGTTGGCATTCCCCATCTTTCTGTCATTTTTCTAATATTTCAGAATGATCAGGACTCCTACAAACTGCGATAATCACTGCAATTCCAAATTCATTCATCATTTTCACGACCTCTATGCATTCGCTGTCAAGCACTTTTCTCCGTTTATGTTAGACGATATGAATGAGATTTTACCTCCTACTACCCGCAAGAAATATTGTGCTGTGGCCAAAATGACATCATTCCTTTATATTCTGCCAAATTAAAAAAGCAAGTGTTGAGTTGTCATCTATCAGCGTTACCTTTTGCTCTGAGAAAATACATTTCATTTGGTACTTTGTGACCAAAGCGTGTGTTTTGCGTTTGGGTAGGTTTCAACCATCAGACAATGCATTTCGGAATACCCAGTGTAGTCAATTGCGACGTTTTGCGTGCATCACCATGGATTGCAATGTACATGTATTGCATTGTGTAATGCATTGGCTCATAGTTGAAGCCTACCGAAAAAAACCCAACACAATTAGAGCCTCCGTAGCTCTCTCTGCACTCAGCAGTGCTCGTTTAGATTGTAATTGCACCACCGTCACTTCTTTTATTCATAAAATTCGCTGAATCATTTTTGACTTCAATGTGAAACAATGGAATCGAATATATTCGAACAGCGTGATGCAAAGTTCAGTATTCTATGGTAAGAAGTAAAACAATATCTAAATATAATCATTAGTCAAATAGCACAGCGGTATATGGGAATCATCAGGAATGAGAGTTGTCATAGTTCATGAAAAACTTAAGGCCAGTAGAGACAAAATAGGAGCCACGGTTTCTTCCATTTCTCTCCACTTTCTCATTAATGTGATCCGCAATGTTCTACATGCAGGTGAGAGGAACTTAGTTGTGAGAGTTCCGAGACGGTCGGTTTCAGGGATGGAAAGACCAGTTAAACCATGTCCCTTGCGGACAGGCGCCAAAGGGTCGCCGAATCACTACCACATTTGACTGACAGTCGTGTCTGCATGTTCCTCCAAAACATGGTTCGCTGAAGACTGCAACCACATCGTAAGGAATGAAAGTCTATGGTGATAATTGGCCTTACTGACACGCGACTGCAGTCTTGAAGGACATAATTGGTGATACTGGATACCTTCGACGTAACTCTGTAACCTTAGGGTACACTGTAACCTTAGTGCAATAAAACATGATCAATACATAGGTCACTGTCTTATCCTTATGAATCGTACTCGTTCGTGGTCCTTCCAATCATTGATAGTCCGATACCTTTCTTACTATCTATGCTGTACGACGACGTCTTTTTATAGGATAGATCTGTTTAGACTATCGTAGCTTTCCTCTTGGTAACCAAAGGCTTTGGAGATCAACAGCTCTACTGCAGCTAAAGTAGTGTAATATTTTGCTTTGCCGGTGATCGCTTCTTTGAAAAGAAGATATGGAAGTGCACACAAAAAGGGTTGCAGGTAGTATAAAGACTGACGAAGACACCGACCAAAGTCCGTTTGTCCTTTGTTTACAGTCGCCAGAGTGGGTCCACAGCCGCTTGACCAGGAAGGGGATTGACGAATACTTTCGCCCTTTACCAATGGAATTTTCGTAATCAAATTAGATGTAGCGGGAACCGTAGTAAAAAAACATCATATCGCTCTTTTAGTAAGATGAAGATCAAGAGGCACTTTTTTCGTTGTTGTTGCAAAAATACTAAACACTCGTACCCCAGGCTCTTCTAAACAAACTTTCGTAATCAAAAGAATAAAAAGACTCCTACGAAAGAAAAAGAACTATAAAGGTAAAAGGAGTGGCCAGGATATGCGCACACTCTAGTGTTATAAAGTGCTTTGCCAGTGTTGGACAACGAAGCCAAGCGAATGAGATAACCCTGCCAGAAGACCATTGGTTTGCGCAACCAACTTACTCAAACTAGGATACCATGTGCAATGGCAATGCACTTGTCACAAAACCCTTTGCTTTGCAAATTCAGGCAAGGAGGACGCTTCGGGCAAAATATCCGATCATAAAGTGCCAAGCTGATATCGATACATCATTGACAACAGTGCTCTGGGTGATTGGTCATTAAGAACAACCTGTACAAATGGATGTATCGGCGATATATGATGACAGGTCGAGCGTTAATACTGTCAGTGGGTTTAGGACTGGCAATCAGATCAGGTAGAACGCGTGGACGAGTTACTAATCGTTAGTGGGGTGATAGAGACTGTGATAACTAGAATTCTTAATAATATCTGGATGGTTAGGGTGCCTTTTGGTTGCAAGGGTAGTGGTAAACTGTTAAATGGATCCGATTATGGCTATTAATTGATCCTTTGGGGTGAGGGGATTTGCCCGTTAGCTACGATACGTTCCTGGATTTTGTTCACGTCTACTTGCTCAGCGAGAAGGACATTCCGTTTTATCATGGTGTGACGTTTTAGGTGAATTGGTGCCCTTTTGTTAAACTGTCGAGTTCTAGCGTTTCGAGGTACTTTAAAGACAGCAACTGTGCCATTCAATGTGACACCATAATCATTTGGCAAGGCGCTGCAAATAAACTTGAGAAGCCGAAGAAACAATGAATGTAAAGGCATTAGGGATATCATTCAGTGTCCTATGATAGAAGAACTGATGATCCAGCCTGGTCGATCTCGTGCCTCATTAGTTCAAAACAGTCACACAGATCATGATTTAGTTCCACCCCCGTATTTTACAGTAACTGTCGAT